>NC_043019.1:26092362-26344862 GCF_006345805.1 Octopus sinensis | reverse complement strand
CTCGGTCCAGCTTGCATCCAATACACAAACACTTATCAGGCCATCCTTCGGTATTGAAAGACGACATCATTCACCCATCCAACTTCCCCTCATGGACATAGATAAAGAGGCTAGGCTGGAAAAGTGGGTGAATGACGTCTTCTCAACCGGAGACCAATACCGAAGGATGACCATCTATCTATCTGCCTAAGCTCTCTTGCTTTCTCTCTCGGTTGTTTGTTTACGAATCATCATATTACGTTCAGAGTTCAAATTCCACGAGGTCGACTTTGCCTTTCATCCTTTTGGGGTCGATAAATTAAGTACGTACCAGTGAAACACTGGAGTCGATGTACTCGACATAACCCCTCCCCAAAAATGTCAGGCCTCGTGCCTTTAGTAGAAACGATTTTTTTTTTTTTTTTTTTTTGTTGTTGTTATTGTTATTATTATTATTATTATTATTATTGGGCGAGCTGGCAGAATCTTTAGCACGCTGGGCGAAATGCGTTGCCGTATTTCGTCTGTCGTTAGGTTCTGAGTTCAAATTCCGTCGAGGTCAACTTTGCCTTTCATCCTTTCGGGGTCGATAAATAAAGTACCAGTTACGCATTGGGGTCGATGTAATCGACTCAATTCCTTTGTCTGTCCTTGTTTGTCCCCTCTATGTTTAGCCCCTTGTGGGTAGTAAAGAAATATATTATTATTATTATTATTATTTTTAAAGGGGTTCTTAAATCTAGACGCAAAACAGCCAGGCAACAACTTTACGCTTGTTTCGATTTTTTTAAACTCTATTATTAAACAAAATGTAATCAGTACAAACGAAGGACATTTGCCGTGGAGTGTGATACGTGTTAACTAACTGTACTAACAACCCTGGCTATATATATATTTATATGTGTGTGTGTGTGTGTGTGTGTGCGTGTGTCTAAAACGATATCGTTTTCGTCCATTTATCCCTTCAGGAAACATACGTTTGGGTTGTTTGGGGGATGCTGGAGGCGAGGAAGTGTTTTACGAGAGAAACAACAGCTAGCGATTCTCACACCCACAGGGACAACCCCCCACCATCCTGGATAAACTAAAAGCCAAAACGAGATAGAAAAAAAAATGCTCTCGTCTAGACAGTCGGTTTGTGGCGTTGATTTAGATCGATTTGTCTAGCCTTGGAGCAAAGAGCAATAACGATAGCTTCTCTCAGCAAACAGTTATATATATATGTATATATATATATATATATATATTCCCACATCGGTTGGTAGAGGTCTATTTAGAAACGGAAATGATAACAGAAGAGGGGTGGGTTACTTGACTGCTTGTCCTGAAAAACACTGACGCACGAATTAAATTAAATTAAGAATTAGAAATTAGAATTGCAGACAAAAACAAACAACAAAATCCAAAGAAACGAGATAGAGTGGGGGGGGGGGAACGAACAGTGATTATTCTTGATGTTGATGGTGGTTGTGGTGGAGATGATGGAACTAAACCAACTTTAAAATATATATTACGTCTTGATCCACAAAATAGCTTAAATTGCAAAAGAGATTTCACAAAATCAACAAATATATATACAATATAACATATATATATATATATGAGTGTCTGTGTGTGTATATATATATATTCATATCCTATATATATATATATATATATGATGTATTATTGGATACACGCGCGAGCACACACACACACACATTAGAGAGAGAAAGGGATTTGCTGTTGTTGTTGTTTTTTATGTAATACACATTTCTGTTTCCCAAGACAGAATCAAAACAACGATGGCAGAGCAAACACGTTTGTTAGATGAGGAGTTGTGATCGTGAAAACTGTTACAGAAATACAGCATACGACACAAGAATGATAGTGTGTGTACATACATATATATATATTTATGTATACATACACATATATATGTATAGACGTATGTGTGTATACCTGTGTGTGTGTGTGTGTGTGTGTGTGTGTGTATATGGGGTTGGACTGGGAACTGTTATACACTGCAGAAGAGATACTTGTGTAAACAGATCGAATTATAGCTTGTGTGTTTGTGCATGCATATATATACATATATATTTGTATGTATATGTGTGTGTGTGTGTGTATATATATATATATATATACACACACATACATACAAATGCATATAATACAATATATATATATATATTATATATATATATATATATAAACATGCACTTATAGATAGATAGATAGATAGATAGATAGATAGATAGATAGATAGATAGATAGATAGATGGATAGATAGATAGATAGACAGACAGACATGCGTGTGTGTATGTATATATATATATATATATATATATATACACACACACACACACAAGCGCATACATTAATGAGTCCAATTAGAGATTAAGTTATGAAAATTTCGATTCCATTTTAAAAAAAAAAAACAGAAAAATACAAGAGGAATAAAAAAAACCACAACAACAACAACTACAATAACAACAACAACAACTAAACCAAAATAATGTAATAATAATAATAATAACAATAACAATAATAATAATAATAAAAAACTCACCTCGATCAAGGCCTCCAAAAAGCGAGAAAGAAACAACGAAGCCGTATCGATATATGAATATATATAAATAAAGGATCAGTCGAATGTTTCCACTGTGTTTTTATTTAGAAGACACGTTTCGATGACTTTTTTTACTGTTATTTCCATTTCATTGTTGCAATTGTTGGTGGTTTGAGAAACATTGCCGTACAGCCTCATAATAAATTACACACGATTGGATACTCGTGTACAATTCAACCAATCGGATGGCCTCTTATATAAAACATTGTATACCCTCCCTCAAATTTTGTTTGTTTTTCATTTATTTATTTTTTTAATGTTGGGAGGACGATTCTTCCTGGTGCTTTCTTGTTTGCGTTTTTTTTTTTTGCTGGAGATTTTTGTGCCTTTCTTTTTTTTGTTATCGCTGTTGTTGTTGTTGTTTTTACATCTCTTTGTATTGTTGCTAGTACTTTTAGACTGTGTTTACTTATTTTAATTTATTTCTTAATTTATTTTTTGATAACTGCTTCGTTTACAAATGTTTCAGTTTATTATTTTTTCACAGCCCATCCCATTTCTAAATCCTAACTAACAACGACTACTACTACTACTACCACTTATATCATCAACAATGTCATCATTTGTCACTAATGTCCGGTTTCACCCTCTCTGGTAATCTTTCTTGACGAGCTCTCTCATTCATAACTGTGGACCAAGGGCGAAACCCCTTCAAAGCTAGAAACTACTCCAGCACTAAACAGCGACTCATTCTCTACAAATCTCAAGCGTGACCCACAATGAACAACTGCTTGTACGTATGAGCTGTCCATCCGTCCATCCATCCTGCTGTGCTGCTGGCATAGATTCCTGTGAGCCTCTGTCATCACCTAATTCTATTATATTTGAATTGGAAGCTTGAGTCATAATGAATCTTTCGTTAGCTGATTACACAATCATGGACGCTGCCACTATAGATGTGTTGCAGTTACTCTCTTGGTAGAAGCTTGGTGATCTTAGATTCCTCCGCTCAGCATCAATGTAAGAAGTATTGTTGACTCAGATGAGCTCTTCTTCTAATTCTTTGCAATATGCCATACTGCAGTCCCATGACTTCGCCATATGCCCAATAGGGTGGCTGAACAGGTGCTATGCCTTGCCAAAGGGCAACCAATAGCTATGCAAGGCATGGTTGTCACTCTATGAGGTATCTTCTAAATACCCGCTGGTGCTATGGGTACATACAAACATCCTTCGTGGAATTCAAAAGAAAGCCATCCATCTAGCGGATGGATAGTTTCTTTTCAATACCATCAAAATGGTTGCATTTCCCAATAGGTAGAGGATTATGAGGACCTGACAACATTTCAAGTCTCAGATGTCCAATGTTGGTCTTCTTTGGCCCAGGATTGCAGTTCTGTCAAAGAAATGTGATGCAAGAAAAGTATGCATCACAGAGAGCAGCCAAATCTTACTCTCTTGGAATGTGTTCAGATGACACAGCCTCACTGAATATACATCTCAGATTTGAGCATCTGCTTTTTTTTTTTCTGTGGAAAAGACATCTGTTGGTCAGCCAGTCCATCTGTTGCACACTCTATACCAGTGGTTTTCAACCATTTTTTGCCCATCGGCCCTTTTGCTTCCTATTTTATATATCTCCATAGCTATTTGAGATATATAAAAATCTTACAGTACTTATATAATGAAATATTAGGAATTGTATACTCTTTTACTTGTTTCAGTCATTTAACTACAGCCATGCTGGAACACCGCCCTTAGTTGAGCAAATCAACCCCAGGACTTATTCTTTGTAAGCCTAGTACTTATTCTATCGGTCTCTTTTGCCAAACCACTAAGAATGGGGATGTAAACACACCCTCATCGGTTTTCAAGCAATGGTGGGGGGGGCAAACACAGACACACAAACATATACACATACATATATATGATGGGCTTCCTTCAGTTTCCATCCACCAAATCCACTCACAACGTTTTGGTCGGCCCAAGGCTATAGTAGAAGACACTTGCCCGAGGTGCCACACAGTGGGAATGAACCCGGAACCATTTGGTTGGTAAGCAAGCTACTTACCACACAGCCACAAAAAAAAATTTAATATTTTGTGTGAACTAGAAGTATAACCAATTCATTGCACTTAAATTTTAACAACAAAATCTTATATGGACCCCCAAGGGCCTTGGTGGACCCCAGTTGAGAACCACTGATCTATACAGAGTGTTTTGTGTTTGAGGTTTGATAATGTGATGACATGTATGGAGGCTGTGTCATCTACAGAGATTTCTAGATGGTGAGATCTGGTTGCCCTCTGTCAGGTATATTTTTCTCACAGCCAGCATCTTTGACAGAACTGCAGTTCTGGGTTAAGGGTTACCAATATTGGATATCTGACACTTAAAATGTTGTCAGGTGCTCACAGCCCATAGAGAACATTTTAAAGGAAGCTCTGGATGTCAAAAAGAAACAGTTGGTTGGTTTGTTCCTGAACTCTATCAAGAATGGCTGATTTCCAGAAATCCTTAGCCTGGCAGTGAGCAGAGGGGCATTGCTTGACTTGACTGAGATGTGTGCATAGCAATGAAGCCATTTTGCATGCATTCTTTCTGTGTTTGAGGAATCCTGACATGTAAAGTTTGTCAAACATCCATTATCATGTGTAGAGCATGTCCAGTTATTGGATGTGTTTACCTTGAAGACTGTCCTGCTGCCTTCCTTTGGCAGGGAAGGGCATGCAGTTTCCCCCATCTAAAAGCTAGGGGGAAAAGAGGTTATGTGATCAACACAAGCAAAAGAACTGGTGGTAAAAAGTTTTCTCTTCAGTCAAGTCCTTATTGACATTTTCAAGTTCCACTTGGAGAGAGATAGGTTGTCCTCCAATAAATTTGTAGAAATTGGTAACTATAGTCTACTTGACATATTATACCTTTTTGGAATCAGGATTGAAAATCTGCCCTTCATTTGGTTCTGGAACATCCAGCATAGGGATCTGATTTAAAATCCTTTGGGTGCTATTTCTAGCAGGTAAAGCTAGAAATAGCAACTCAAATGCTAGATGAAATACACTCAAAATACTCACATGTGGAAAACTTCACTCAATTTGGAATCTCCCCTTGCAGAGCCTTGCAAAAGAAATCATAAGGTTTTTTAAATTTTTTTAGGAACAGTGAAACTTGAAGTAGATTGAGCTATAAATAATAGTGAGTAAATATTGTATGAAAACCCTTTGAATGGAAAACATCAAAAGGCTGCCAATGAGACTCAAACTTACATTTCCTGTAAACACAGCAGACGATCATCATCATTGTCGTCGTCGTTTAACATCCGTTTTCCATGCTGGTATGGGTTGGATGGTTTCACTGAGGACCAGCAAGCCAGGAGGCTGCACCAGGCTCCAATCTGATCTGGCAGAGTTTCTACAGCTGGATGCTTTTCCTAACACCAACCATTCCAAGAGTGTAGTAGTGGGTGCTTTTACGTGCTACCGGCACAGGAGCCAGTTAGGCAGGCCTGGCATTGATCACATTCAGATAGTGCTTTTCACATGCCACTGGCACAGGGGCTAGCCAGGGGGTATTGGCATCAACCACATTCGAATGCTGCTTTTTACGTGCCACTGGCACAAGAGCCAGTCGGTGGGTACTGGCATCAGCCACGTTCGGATAATGCTTTTCACATACCACCAGCATGGAGGCCAGTCAGTGGGAACTGGCATTGGCCACGTTCAGATGGTGCTTTCTACATGCCACCAGCACGAGAGCCAGTCAGGGGGTACTGGCATCAACCATGTTTGGATGGTGCTTTTTACATGCCATCGACACGGGAGCCAGTCAGGGGGCACTGGCCACAGCTACGATATTGGTTTTATTTGATTCAACAGGTCTTCTCAAGAATATCATATTGCCCAACACATCAGGGGTACTCTAAACAGGGCCAAAGAATAACAACAACAGTGTGCACATAAGTACCACTTTAGTAGTAAATACAAACAGTGATAAACTGACTTTTGCTAATGTTTTATCTAATAAGAAAACTCTCAATATGAAACATTTTCCTCAGAGATCAAAGGCTTGGCCCAATTTTGTGCTTCAAACTGGGGTAACTTTTTGCAAGTATTAGGTTGTCCCAAAAGTTCGTAAACACTTGCGAAAATTGAATTTTTACTCACCAAGTACTAACAAAAACAACAAAAATTATTCCTCAAAATAAAGACCATTATAGTGTTTACGAACTTTTGGGACAACCTTATAATTAGAGAAGACCATAAGTGGAGAAAAATAACATAGCTCTGTAAAACCTGCAATGGGTTTTCTAATCCCATCCAAACTCAAACTGGAGGCATCTCAGACAGATGTTTTAACCCTTTAACATTTAAACCAGACATATCTGGCCCAAATATTCTATCTGTTTTATGTTCAAAGTGGCCAGCCAGCTCCAGCCTCTTATACCTACCCTACAATATCATTCTGAAAATAAAGTTATATCATTGAAATCTTGAAGCTACAAGATAACACATGATTAATTCAAAACAATGTGAAGGAATAAGCATTAAACAAGACAGAAATAGTCTGCATTATTTACATTTGACAGATATTTGTCTTCATCTTATTTGTTGTTAACACAACATTTCAATTGATATACCCTCCAGCCTTCATCAGGTGTCTTGGAGAAATTTCGAACCTTGGTTCTCATTCCTAAGGTATTTTTTGATGTTATTATTATTATTCAGGTCACTGCCTGGAATCGACCTCGGAATCTTGGGATTAATAGCCTGCACTATAATAATAATCTGAATGTTAAAGGGTTAAATGAAATATTCTTCACTGAAAGAAGGAAGGTTTATGGTATTATATGCATCATTTATAAAACAGTGGACCGAGTGAAAATTTAAACTCAAATAGAAAGTAAGACACTTACCCATAAGCTAGTTCTGATATATTTGAGAAAGAGAAGCATGTGGATCATCATCAGGGTTATCAAATGATGATGTCAGCCCTGCCTAGTCATTGACTTTGTGGCACGAAATGAGTAGGTGGTGGGAGAGATATAGGTATTTGATGATCTGATATCAGTAAGGTGAGATGACCATAGGTATGTATACAAATACATATTACCACATAAGATCACAAAATGATACTGGAACTGTGTCAAGAGGAAAACCTTAACTCAGTATTCAAGGTAGATAACTCAGATGCTTATTTATTGCCCACAAGGGGCTAAACATAGAGGGGACAGACAAAGGGATTAACCCTTTAGTGTTTAAACTGGCCAAATCCGGCCCAATATATTCTACATGTTTTATATTTGAACTAGCCATATCTAGCCTCTCACACCTAACCTACAGTGACATTCTAAAAATAAATATTCACATCATTGAAACCTCAAAGCTATAAGGTAATGCATGATTAATTCAAAACAATTTAAATAAATAAGCATTACATTTAACAGAGTAATCTGAACACTAAAGGGTTAAGTTGATTACATCGAACCCAGTGCGTAACTGGTACTTATTGAATCGACTCAGGCTCTAAATGAGTACCAATATCAGCAGGGACAGCCCTATTACTCCCACCGATAGATCCAAGGTGAGGAAGACCAAGCAGGTGTCTATATCGGTAGACAACTACACAGGTATCTGAAATACATAACAAAAGCATGATGCATACTACCAAGTCATAGTCCCTTGCGAATAATGGCTGCAGTTATATTCTATGATATTCCATATTCTACTATGGCTTGCTGCAAATATATTATGATAAATTCTTTATGAGTAATTACATTGCAGTAAACATATTACTTACACATCGCAATGCTTCAAACGGGTTTTCAAATACAATATCTCAAATTGCCTCACCTAGTATTTTCATTACAAGGTAATTATATCGTGTGCCAATAGATTTGTTGGTAAATTCATCATCATGGTTTTTATCTGCTTAACAAGTTCATTAAAAAATAGTTTTTTTTTCTTTTAATTGCTTAGTCTGAGAAGGAAAAGTAGTGCTCAACAACATGTTTCAGCAGAATCTCTATGAGACTGGTGGAAGAAAGATCTTGATATCCTTATCCAAGAGGCCTGGTAAGAATACTTGCAACAAAATGGTGTCTGCTAGTGGTACCATAGTGCCAGCTGGGCATTAATCTTTAGAAACACTGCCAGATTTGACTGGGCCTGATGAAGCCTTCTGGCTTCACAGACCCCAGTAGAACCGTCCAACCCATGCTAGCATGGAAAACGGACGCTAAACGATGATGATGATGATGATGATGATGAATCTGCCTAAGGTTGTCCTTCACTCTAGTACCAGCAACATGTTTTAAAATTATATGAACTTGGACCTTCCTTCAAGATTTCCTGTTAATTTATGTTCCAAAAACAAAGTTATTTTACTAAATTCTTCATTGTTTTCAAAATTAATTGAAACAAAAACAATGATTGGATCTTTTCGGTTTGACCGGCAGTTTTTTAAAATAATTTCCACGTAACTAAACACTTTTAAACTTCATATACTGGTAGAATGTGTTTATAAAACATCTTTTTCTCTTGGCTTTATTGAGAAAATTCTATGGTTTGTAAGATATTTGTTGTCTTTTTTCTTCAATTTCTGCAATTTCAACCAATCAATGACGTCTATAGAGGTGAAAACATTCTGTGCTGTATGAATATGTCCCTCGTTTAAGAAACAGATTGGGTTTATTTACATTTCTGAAGAAAAAAAGATACCCTTCCCCCCACCCCTAACCCTAACCCTAACCCTAACCCTAACTCTAACCCTAACCCTAAAACAGATTGAAATGCAATAGATCGATACTAGGGTCATAATTATGGGGGACAATTTCATATGACACCGCTAGAAAAAACTGCCGGTCAAACCGAAAAGATCCCAATGATTTTCAAAAGAAATATTTGTGACAAAAAGGTTAAACTTGACAGCAGTTTGAATCTCCTGACCATTTACCAATATAGACAAATTACCACCCAGTTTTATGTTGACCTTTGATTGTCCGAGGCTTCCATCTCCTGTTGTTCAGTCAACTTGGATAGTTCCTCTGAAGGTGTCCTTTGCTGAGTGTCCAAGGAAGCTGGTACAATTATGCAAAGAAATTATTGTTCAAAATGAACCTCATTTGCAGCTTGCATAGGAAAAGAGTGGAATGAGGCAATGCAGGGGAATCAAATTCAGAACTATGTAACTGTAAGGCAAAATTCTTGACAATGTGGCCATGCCAGAAACTAAATTTAGCACTAAAAGACATATTGGTTTCAAATTTTGGCACAAGGCCAGCAATTTCAGGGGAGCAGGTAAGTCGATTACGTTGACCAGAATGCTCAACTTGTGTTTATTTTATTGACTCTGAAAAGCTGAAAGGCAAGGTCAACCTTGGTGGATTTTGAACTTGAAACATGAAGATCATGGTGCAGGAGTGGCTGTGTGGTATGTAGCTTGCTTACCAACCACATGGTTCCAGGTTCAGTCCCACTGCGTGGCACCTTGGGCAAGTGTCTTCTACTATAGCCTCGGGTTGACCAAAGCCTTGTGAGTGGATTTGGTAGACGGAAACTGAAAGAAGCCCGTCGCATATGTGTATATATATATATATATGAATGTGTGTGTATTTATGTGTTTGTGTTTGTCCCCACAACATCGCTCGACAACCGATGCTGGTGTGTTTATGTCTCTGTAACTTAGCAGTTTGGCAAAAAACACTGATAGAATAAGTACTAGGCTTACAAAGAATAAGTCCTGGGGTCGACTTGCTCGACTAAAGGTGGTGCTCCAGCATGGCCACAGTCAAATGACTGAAACAAGTAAAAGAGTAAAGAGAGTATCAACAAAATGCTGCTATGCATTTTGCCTGGCATGCTAACAATTCTACCATCTTGCCACTTTAACCCTAAAAGACATAAAAAACAATGATTATGACATCTTGTTATCATATAGAAGTATTGGTGGTCTTATTTGTGAAGGATCTCTGGAATAATGTAACTCAACAGGGTGTATAGATCAGGGAGTACAATTATCAGCTTTACAAGATATCCTTTGTCACCCTATTCTAGGAAAGAGCAGTAATTTTTCATTAAACATACATTTAAGAAGAATAGACTACCCGCAAGCTTCAATAAATTATAAAATAATCAAGAAGGTAGACTGGTTAAGTAAACTGCCATTCTGTCGCTTATGACAACAAGGGTTCCAGTTGATGTGATTGACCAAACAGCCAGCTCATGAAATTTACATGTATGTGGCTGAGCACTCCACAGACACATGTACCCTTAACATAGTCCTTAGGAAGATTGAGCTGCTACTTCTCTGCATTTAGGAGTCACAGCTCTGTCACTATGAACATTGGATTAGAATGTCACAGGAAAGAATCACCAGACAGATTCTTCAAGCAAAGCCAACTGGTTGGTGACCTAAGGGCAGACCAAGAATGAGGTGGTTGGATAATATCCTTAGTCTCAGGTAGTTACATTTGGGAATTCAACTGGAAAGTGTCGTGACAGTTGCTTCTGGTAAGACCCTAGAGAGGTGGTGCCTAGAAACTCTACCCTCAGGAGGAATTACAACCATGTTTCGTGGTCTGCTACCACAACAGCTCCTTTATAGGATCCAGTTAGCTCAAGACATCATCAGGAGGAACCACGTCTGGTTTCAGCCCCTACTCCTCAACTGTTTTGACATGGCGGGGCCCCCCTTTTCGGAGGTGTCTTCAGCTCTGGTGTTGGGTGCATGTCTTTTTTCTTCTTCTTTCTTCTGTTCCTGGCCTCTTCGATGTATTGTCAGCCGGTGACTGACTGACTCTCTAGGAATAGTGGGTGGAGAAAATGAATGGGTTGATGGATGGATGGATGATGACAAACTCTGGGACTTTTTCTAGCTTTAGCATTCAAATTCAATATTACCATTATCAGCTTTACAAGATATCCTTTGTCACCCTATTCTAGGAAAGAGCAGTAATTTTTCATTAAACATACATTTAAGAAGAATAAACTACCCGCAAGCTTCAATAAATTTATAAAATAATCAAGAATGTAGACTGGTTAAGTAAACTGCCATTCTGTCGCTAATGACAACAAGGGTTCCAGTTGATGCAATTGACCAAACAGCCAGCTCATGAAATTTACATGTATGTGGCTGAGCACTCCACAGACACATGTACCCTTAACATAGTCCTTAGGAAGATACAGCATGATATAGAATATGACAAAGCTGGCCCTTTTTAAAATACTGGTACTAGTCGTTTTTGCCAGCTGAGTGGACTGAAGCAACATGAAATAAAGTGTTTTACTCAAGGACACAACACGTCACAGAGCATTGACCTCACAACCTTATGATCATGAGTCAAATGCCCTAATTACTAAGCCACACGCATTCATGGCTTAGTAAAATTAACCTTTACAGTTATTGATATACTCAGCTGGTGTTTAATACACAGGTTGACAGAGTATTCACTGTTTACTGCTGGGTAAGCAACACCTTCAGCTTTCTCTGCTCTCCATTGAGGGCAACAACCCATAATGTTAGGCATGTCACTTGTCACAATTTTTATCTTCTATCAGTTACTTGTTTCAGTCATTACATTGTGGCCATGCTGGGGCACCACCTTGAAGAATTCTGAATGAATCAATCCCAGCACTTTTTGTTTTCTGAACATGGTACTTATTTTATCGGTCCCTTTTGCCAAACCACTAGGTTACAGGGATGTAGACACACCAACACAAGTTGTCAAGCAGTAATTGGGGACAAACATGCACACACACACGCATACACACACACACACACACACACAACGAGCTTCTTTCAGTTTCTGTCTATCAAATCCACTCACTTTTATAAATCCACTTTTTTTTTATAGACATAGCATATCTTGAACAACATTATTTAAAGTGTCCTTCATTTTTTAAAGATCATACAGGGTGATTTTGAGAGTAATTTTGTTGTTTATTCAAGCAGATTGAGTGACCACATAGCACACAACTCCCTTTCATGTTTCCACTTTTCCTACACAAATGTGGGGCTGGCACAGAATCAAAATCTTTTGTCGTTCTTCATTGATTACACGATGTCATGTACGCACAACACAGCTGCCTCATCAGAAACAGTTAAAGGAGTGATAAGCATCTTCTTATACATACATACATACATACAATATCATCATCATCATTTAACGTCTGCTTTCCATGCTAGTGTGGGTTGGACAATTTGACTGAGGACTTGCGAACCAGATGGCTGCACCAGGCTCCAATCTGATCTGGCAAATTTTCTACAGCTGGATGCCCTTCCTAACACCAAATACACACACACACACATACATATATACATATGTACATATATCGTCATCGTCATCATCATTGTTTAATGTCTGTTTTCCATGCTGGCATGGGTTGGGTTGGACTGTTTGACTGAGGACTGGCAAGCCAGTGGGCTGCACCAGGCTCCAATCTGATCTGGCAAGGTTTCTACAACTTGTTGCCCTGCCTAACACCAACCACTCTGAGCATGTATGAAGGTGCTTTTTATGTGCCACCAGCACAGGAGCCAGTCGTGGGGGTGGGTGGGGAACTGGCGTTGACCATGTTTTGATGGTCCTTTTTACATGCCACTGGCACAGGGAGCTAGTTAGGTGGCACTGGTATCGACCCATGCTTGAATGGTACTTATTATGTGCCAGTCAGGTGGCACTGGCATCAGCCATAACTACAATTTTGATTTTGATTTTGATTTTACTTGACTCAACAGGTCTTCTCAAGCGCAGCGTATCACCCTATGATTTTTAGGAACTTTTAAATGAGCTGGTTACATGACACTGATATAGGCTACAGCTGTGATTGCACTTTACTTGCCAGGTCGAGAGAGAGAGAAAGACAATGATGCAAATAAACAGATAAAACTCTTTGTGTTTGATATACAAAATATTTTATGGGTTTTTCCACGAGTAACCTTTCGAAGTGCCTCCCCCTATAGGGAGTTTTTACTTGTTATATTTTCGTTGTTATCTTGCATTTTTACATGGACTTTACAAACGGACAAAATCCTTTTTGTAACTTTCATCTTGCATTTTGTCCTTACATGTTTTATTTGATTTTTGTTAGCCCTTGTGGCCAATAAACGCATGAATTATTATTATTATTGTTGTTGTCATCATTGGAATTGCTTGTGTTAGATATATTTTTTATGACTTGTGTGAGAGTTTCCAATTTCTGACCAAATGCAACGAAAGAAAATGTGTTGTTATTTTTAACAAGAGAATTCATGAAAGGCATTGGACATCTGCCTCACACCAGAAGAGACATAAAGTCTGTCAGTTTTGAAACATAATTTTATTTCTTCTGCTTTTGTTTTATATTTTAGCTCAAGACAGCTTCCAAATTAGAGAAACATCCATTCTTACAAGCAAATACAAAAATTAATAGGAGTAAAAAAAAAAAATAAAATTGAAAGAAAAAAATTTAATTTCATATACGTGGAAAAAATAATTATATTACTTCATTTTCGTATTTGGTTTGCAAGATTCTTGATGTGAATTTGTGAGTTGAAACAAATCTTGTTGTGTCTTGGGAGGGTCGTTATGCCAGTAATAACACATGCACTGGTCCAATATCACTACTTTATTGTTAATCATTTGGTTAAATATCTAAATAACTAATCGATTGTTTGTTTAATGTGCTGGTTAAACAATTAATCAGTCTGCTCTGGGTCTCAGAGCAGACCTTGAGGAGAGATGGCGAGTCACTGAGGAGGTCACGGATAGCAATAAAAGGACTTTGACTAACAAACAATTGATTGATTGTTTAAGCAGCACATTAAACAAACGATCAATTAATTCGTTAGTTGGTTAGATATTTAACCAACTGACTAACAATAAAGGAGTGATAATGAACCACTGCATGTTACTATCATTGATACAATGACCCTCCAAAGATACAACAATAATGATGTTTTAGCAGCTAAACACATTAATTTGAACAATTTCAATGATACTGTTGACAATAACAAGGCAAAAAGGCACAGGTGCATATTTGGAAATAAAGAAAGAAAGCCCACTTTAATGAAGGTGTTGTTTTGAGCACTGCAGACAGGAATAGCAATTTATTTTGCTAGTGTTGCTAGTTAGGAGAGGATATGAACATAACTGGCTTGGTAGAGAAAAAGTCTGCATGGCAGAGATATGTTACCAAAGACAACCCCTGTAAAAACAAAACTTTCCTTATACCACCAAAGTTGCGACTGGTGATTGCCCAGACTGATGTGGAAAGTGACAGCTCCTTCTTTGGATGGAGTAATACCAAGTTTTCAAAACTGAAGACTAAAAGAAAAAAAGCATGCCAATGTGGGCCATAAAGTGCCTGGTGGCTAATACCTCAGGACATGGAGCCATGCAAGACAAGAGTTATGGTGAAGAACATTGTGAAAATGTTAATTCTTGACTCACTGTCAATTTTGTAGCACAATACAGGTAAGTGGTAGTCTCTGAAATGACCAGAAACAAAATGTGATAAGGAGGGTCAGCAAGGACATTCAATTCCAAATGACCTCTAAAGACCAAGAGCTATTCTGGGACCATGCTCCATTGTGGGAGTAGAAAGACTTGCAATAAAACAAATAGTGCATAACAAAAAGCCAGCTGTAATATGTGTGGCAATGAGGGCCATTAAAGGACTTTCTGCCTTGAAGAACTTGAAAAGCAGAAATGAACAGGACAGCAGAGATAGGGGTGACAGCAATAAGCTACAGAAGCTGGCGTTCTCAAGGCACCAATAACCAAAACTCTGAAAATAGTGAAAGAGAGCACTTTGACCTCAGTCCGGGTAGTTAATGATCAGTCACACAGTTCTCCTGTCATAACAAGCAACACTATCTCATTTTATCATGCCATCGGCACTAGAAAGGTTGTTTCATGTGAAGAGAACTGAAAGATCTTTGCTAAACTGTTTCAGTTCTTATTCACATGTACGGCCTTCCTTGATGGATAAGCATACTGAGGCCACATCCAGCTCATATGTTCCATTTTTGCCCTGTTTTTGGCAGCTTGATGTACTTCTTATTGCTTTCCACTTAACTTTTCCATGTTCAGATTGCTCTGTCAAATGTAACGCTTATTCATTCAAGTTGTTTAAAATTAATCATGCAATATCTTAATAATCAAAAAATAAGTCCTGGGGTCAATTTGTTCGATTAAAGGTGGTGCTCCAGCATGGCCACAGTCAAAGAATGAAAGAATGTGTATGTGTGTCCCACCACTGTTTGTCAACTGGTGTTGATGTGTTTACATCTTCATAACTTAGCAGTTTGGCAAAAGGGCACTGATAGAAGTACCAGACTTTAAAAAAAACTTTAGAAACATATGTGCTAGGGTGATTCATTTGACAAAAAAATGCTTCAAGGCAGTGCTCCAGCATGGCCACAGTCTAATGACTGAAACAAATAAATGATAAAAGTTATATTAACCAACCTTAATTTAAAAACAAAAATAAAAAAGCAAAAACAAAAAATGGGAAACATTTGAAAATTTCTTGAAGAACTCTTCTGGCAGTGATTCCAACTTTGTCTTCTCTTTCACCTCCAACCTGTGACAAATCTTTGGCTTTTTTTAGTCATTGGACTGTGGCCATACTGGGATTTAGTCCACCAAGTTGACTCCAATGATTAAGTCATTTTCTTTTTAAGTTTGGTAATTATTGTATTGGTCTCTTTTGCTGAACTGCTAAATTACAGGGATGTAAACAAACCAATACTAGTTGTCAAGTGGTAGTGAGGAGGGGGCAAACACAAGCACACACACACACACATATAATATATGTATGTATATATGATGGGCTTCTTTCAGATTCCATCAACCAATTCCACTCACAAGGCTTGGGTTGGCCCAAGACTATAGTAGAAGAACTTGTCCAAGGTGCCACACAGGAGGTCTGAACTAAACATATTTTCATGTTGGCTAAAATATAGTTTTAAGACATTAAGGGCCTGTCCTAATATTGTGGTTTTCAGAGGAGTTTGCTGTTATTTTGATGCAGACGGTGAAATCTTTTGTGTTGGCATTTATTTTTCAGGAAGGAAGTTATGTTGGTTGTGCAGTTGATGTTTGAGAGAGTTCCCAGTTGGCGTAGGTGAAAGGATGAAGCAGATGGTTACTACCTCCAACTTGGCAGTGAGCTGGCAGAAACGTTTGCACGCCGGGCGAAATGCGTAGCCGTATTTCTGCCGTTACGTTCTGAGTTCAAATTCCACCGAGGTCAACTTTGCCTTTCATCCTTTCGGGGTCAATAAATTAAGTACCAGTTATGCACTGGGGTTGATGTAATCGACTTAATCCGTTTGTCTGTCCTTGTTTGTTCCCTCTGTGTTTAGCCCCTTGTGGGTAGTAAAGAAGTAGGTTACTACCCCCAACTGGAGTACAACAGTAAAACAGACATGTGTTTCATAGGTGTAGACCAAGACCAGGCACTGGGGCCCTAAAACCTGCAGACCCCCTACAGGCAAAGCAATGTAATGGGCCCCTAAACTATTCATTTATTGACGGCAAGCCATAGAATACATAGATTAGCACTGGGCCTTCAAATCCATGACACCCTCTGGCAATTATCTAGTATGACCATCCCTTTAGATAGCACTGTCCAAGAGTATTACAGCACAAAGTTGGAAGCTTGACATTTAAACATTTGCTTTGTATGATCATTCAAAATCAATGAGAAGCAAAACAAAGATAACTACTTCAACACCTACTTTCTTATTCTATTCATTTTCTCTGCCCTTTATTCCCAGGAGGGTTATGGGAGGATAGGGTCTTCAGGCCCTTCTTCCTTAGGCTCCAATCAGGAGCAGTTGTCATTACAATTTCTGGCTGGATTGCCAAGTGTGACCAACTGAGACTATGGATATTATTCAACCGTTTTGTTCTTGGTCTAACCCTAGATCTCCTGCCAGTTGGCTTGGCTTGAAGAATCCATCTTGCAATTGCTTCCAGTGGTATGGTCAAGTGTTGTGAATAAATGAGGCCAGCTGTGAGAAAAAGTGTCACACCCTAGCAGTTGAGGGAACCTGTGGAAGAGGTAAACCCAGAAAGACCTGGGATGAGGTGGTGAAACATGACCTTCAAACATTGGGCCTTACCGAGGCAATGACTAGTGACTGAGACCTTTGGAGATATGCTGTGCATGAGAAGACCATAGCCCATGGCCTATGCCAGTGGGTGTAACTAGCTCACTTATGAGTACCCCTCATTCACTGGACAATAAACATTGCTTGCGAAGACCTATTGAGACAAGTGAAATCAAAATTGTTGATGTGGCTGATGACAGTACCACCTGATTGTCACTCGTGCCAGTGGAACATTAACAGCACATCTGAGTGGGATCGTTGCCAGGGCCATGGATTGGCTCCTGTGCTGGTAGCATGTAAAAAGCACCATTCGAGCATGGTTGTTCCAGCGTTGCCTTACCAGCATATGTGCCAGTGGCACTAAACTAATTAACCCTTTAGCATTTAAACTGGTCATATCCGGCCCAAATATTTTACCTGTTCAGGAGTGGCTGTGTGGTAAGTAGCTTGCTTACCAACCACATGGTTCCGGGTTCAGTCCCACTGCGTGGCATCTTGGGCAAGTGTCTTCTGCTATAGTCCCGGGCCGATCAATGCCTTGTGAGTGGATTTGGTAGACGGAAACTGAAAGAAGCCTGTTGTATATATGTATATATATATGTGTGTGTATGTGTTTGTGTGTCTGTGTTTGTCCTCCTAGCATTGCTTGACAACCGATGCTGGTGTGTTTACGTCCCCGTAACTTAGCGGTTCGGCAAAAGAGACCGATAGAATAAGTACTGGGCTTACAAAGAATAAGTCCCGGGGTCGATTTGCTCGACTAAAACCGGTGCTCCAGCATGGCCGCAGTCAAATGACTGAAACAAGTAAAAGAGTAAACCAGCCAGATCTGGTCCCTCACACCCCCTCTACAATGTCATTCTAAAAATAAACAATCACATCATTGAAATTTCAAAGCTATGAGATAACCCTTTCTACTAAAGGCACGGGCCTGAAATTTAGGGGAAGGGGACTAGCCAATTACATTGACCCCAATGTTTTACTGATACTTAATTTATCGACCCCGAAAAGATAAAAAGGCAAAATCGACCTCGGTGGAATTTGAACTCAGAAATGTAGCGACAGATGAAATATCACCAAGCATTTTACCTGGCGTGCTAATGATTCTGCCAGCTCACCACCTTAATGATGAGATAATATATGATTACTTCTAGCTAATTAAAATCGCTGTCTTCCATACATATAGGCTTGTCCTTCAGGTGCTGGTGTCCCTTAAAATACGGCCATGCCAGTGCTGCATTAATGCACCTGTGCTGGTGCTACGTAAACGCACCTGTGTCGGTGGCATGTAAAAAAACATCCAGCATACCCTGCTAAGTGGTTGGCATTAGGAAGGGCACCCAGCTGTAGAAACCACAGCTCCCTGTTAGCTAGCTCCATGTCAAACCGTCCCACCCACGCCAGCATGGAAAGAGAACGCTAAACAATGATTACTGTGAATTGAATAAGCATTACATTTGTCAGAATAATTTGAACATTAGAGGGTTAAACCCTCACTGAAATTGATATTGTGTCTCTTTTAGAAATCCTTAAAGATATTCAGATATTGGCATCCTACAAAGTGTGACCTTGATCAATTTTGCTTCTGCTAAAACTCACCAGAAAACTGCTTATTTTTTCAATAAAGTTTTCAACAATTAGATGTAGATTGATGAGTACATCGAAATCAAACGTGAAACAATAATAATAGTGATAGTCGGGCGCGCACACACACACATGTATATCTACAAATTCGAACCTGAACTTCTGAAAAAACTATGTGATGTGTGTCAGTAGGTATGTGTACGCGCCCAGTAACTTTTTGTCTCTTTTTTTTATATTAACTTCCGATATAATAGTAATCTACACCATATAAAAGGTATTTGTAGAAAAAATCCCTATAAAAGATATCTACTTTTCGAAAAGTTATGAGGAAACAAAGTCTTTGGGGAAAGGCACACTCGTCGTGTAGGTATGCTCCGATATTTTCTTTACTTTAGTTAACCCAAAATACTTCTATTGAGAAAGAAAAAAGTTAAGTTGATTTCAACAATAACATTGACCTCTAAAAAAAGAAAAGCGAGAGAGAGAAAAGAAAATTGGCAGGCAAAGACTTTTCTCTTTTCTTTCTTGTCCGCCTCCACATTCCCATTTGCACCTCCAACTCAGCTTCAACGTGCCGAACAATTCCGGATAGCTCCGATGTTATACGAACGATTCCGGCTTTACTCGAGTGGCCTGACGAGAACGAGGTTTATCCGGGTACTGTTGAACGCTTTTTTACAAGATGGCAGCTTGCTCCTGAAATTCGAGGTGTTTTTTACAACACTTGAGTGTGTGTCTTTTTGTTGCTTCACCTTCCTGCCGATCAACATCACTGCTGCACTATGGTGTCCTATTACCAATAAGACGACTACGGGGGAAACGCACATCTTCTCTGTTTCAGCCTCTTCGCTTTTTTCCTTTGGCAGTGAAAGGTAAAAACCTGTTCAGTTTTCTCTTAAGATCTTTTGAGCCAAATTGCGACTTGGTTTGTAATGTAGGATAACTTACCTAAATGTATATAAATATCTGCAGCTTTATTCCTCTATAAAATATATACCTACATTGTTGATTCATTAACCTTCATAATACATATTTATCTACCAATATATACATATATTTATCTATTTCTATGCCTTCTATTTAATTGCTGTGATGCCCCCTTTTATAAATCTTTGTTTCACCATGTTTATCTAGAATTTTCTCTTATATATCTTCGCTCTGCTTTCTCATTTAAAAGACAATACCTTGTTTTATGATAATATTCAGCATATATAGATATACTTCTGACTATACGTATTCACAAATATATAATATATACACATACATCTTCATATGAGATTGAGAAAAGTATATATCTCTCCCGTTCGTATATATATATATTTCCATCTTTCTCTCTTATATTCTCCCTCTTATCCTCTTTATAGTGTGTGTGTATATATATATATATATATATACACGCATATATAAATCTATATATTTATATAAAGGAAATATCTACATTAAGCTCGTTCTTTTCCTTTCTCAACTCTCCTCTCTCTCTCTCTCTTTATATCGATCCCCCTCTCTATTTTCTTATTGTCTATCACTTCTCTCCCTCTCCCCCTCATTCTCTCTGTCTTCAATGTGTAAGAGTCATGTTTCTTTCTCCTTTGTGTCTGTGTCGCTCGCTCTCATATTTAACACACACACACACATATATATATATTTATGTATATATATATATATATATATGTGTGTGTGTGTTAAATGTGTATAAACTAAAAACAGAATTCATGTAAAAAGGAAAAAAAAAATAATAGCTACTTTAAATGAAAATCTTATATGAGTATGGCCTTCACATTTTCGTATTTTATGCGGTGCATTTTCGTTGCTAACTCTAGTATGTATTCGGCGTGTGTGTGTATATATTATATATATATATATATAGTGTGTGTAGAAATATATTTGTAATTAATGTGTACATGTTCCTCGGTAACATAACTCTGAATCAGTGTATATACATAGACTTCAATTTTATATTTCTGCTATATATTTTTCTAATCAACATTCTTATTAACCAGTCTCTGTTATAATATATATACACACACATATATATAAAACCTCATCTCGTGCTTTTTAACATACTCCCCTTCTCGTTTTCCAAAGCCTATGTATGAGTGATAACACAAATCTTATATAGTATAGTTTTATTGATGTTTTACAATAGATTACCTTTATAAAATACCTTTTTTTCCCCTTTTCTGCTTCCCACCTTTTCCCAAACTTTTTAAATCGTTTGGCTTTTGTCTGTACCAGAAAAATACGCGTCTTTCTTGTATTTATATACATTTATATACTAGCACGTTCATTATATATATATATATATATATATATATATATATATATATATAAAATACAATCGTGTGTGAATTTCGCCATTTTCGCTTCTTACACTTTTAGCTTTCGCTGCACAAATACAATACAATAAAGGAGAGAGGAAAAAGAAATGAGTATATCCTTAACAGAGCTGGACATACGATTTACGTTTTGTTTTTAGTTTAATCCGTTAAAAAATATTGCTTCCGTTTTATTTTAAAGATCATCTCTCTTACTCTCTACTAGTAATTAATAGTGTTTTCATTTCATAAAGTTGAATGTTTGGTTTAGTTTTTATACAGGTTCTCTTCTTCCAGTTAGTAACATGATGTTGGCAAACCTGTGTGTGACTAATACACACAGCCTGTGTTTGTGTGTTTGTGCAGTTTCTGTTGGTGAATACAGTTTAATCTGAATACGTGTGTGGCCTTGTGCCAAATTTAGAAATCATTTTCAGTTGGATAATAGAAATAATATATGGCAGAGACACAGATCTCAAAAATTAGAATCTTCAGCTGTTTGATTATGAAATTTCCTTGCAAAGATGAGCCAAAACAGACGTTTTTACCCGCCACCCTCAACGCGCGCTCACACCCATTCAAGGTGCATCTGTTAAGAATGCGGTTGGGTTAGGCGGAATATTTTAATAATATTGTCGATTTAACTAACAACAGGCTGCACCAACTCGCCGCCCGGAAGCAGACACATTGGATTTGAACTTCCAACGTAATGAGATGTAGTAGCTAAATAGTGCTTTGATTTTCTCCTCTTGTGTCGTTTCTTTTATCATTACACACTATTTTGTAAGAGTGCACACATAGCAGGGCTGATTATTGGCACAAATTACTTGGTAAAAGTGCACACATTGCAGGGGCAGGGCTTAGCTCATGGCCGGTTATCTTTGACTTTGTATCATCATAGCTTTGATCCCTTACATTGCCACTAATATCGTATTTTATCATTTCTGCATTATTCATTGTCATTATAATAATTTTTTTTCTCTCACTTTGGCACGAAGCCAGCAAATCTGAGGGGATGGGGAGGTCGATTACGTCGACCGCAATGCTCAACTGGTACTTATTTTATCGACCCCGAAAAGCAGAAGTTGACCTCGGCGGAAATCTTAACTCTGAACGTGAGGAGCCGGAGGAAATACCGCTAAACACTTTGTCCGGCACTGTAAACGATTTTGCCAGCCCGCCGCCTTAGTAATAATGATCCTTTTTCTATCAAGGCCTGAAATTTTGAGGGGAGGGGCCAGTCAATTACGTCGACCGCAATGCTCATCTGGTGTTTATTTTTATCGACCCCGAAAGGATGTGAACAGGCAAAAATCACCCTCGGCGAAATTTAAACCCAGAACGTCAAGAGCCGGAAGAAATGCCGCTAAGCACTTTCTTCGGCGTGCTTAACGATTTTGCCCGTTCGACGCCTTACAATATTAATAAGCAAATAATGCCTATATCATTCAGAGATAGTTATATGTTGCTAGGTTTCTGGATTGTCTTTGGACAACAGCTAAATTCCAACCAAGTACGTGTGTACCGATTATTCAAACGGATGCTTCATAAACACATTGTCGTCTTTCCAAGTGATATTTCTATATATTTGAAGAACAGAATATTGTGTGTGTGTGTGTGTGTTTAACAACTATATATATTATATATATACATATATGTGTATATAAAACCATTTTACGCCCGTCTTCCCTGTTGTGTGTGTGACTGAATTAGCATTTTAGAAAAATATTTTAGTGGTCGTTGAGATTCTTTATAAGACAAGCCATAAATATATATTACTGCTAGATGTTTATACTCGTAAACCTCATCACATATGTCGGACAAGGCGCTATATGTATATATATATATATATATATTTAGTTTTATGTAATCAGTACTGGTTAAACCAGACTAATTATTATTATTATTCATTTAAATATATCCTTGATAGGTCAGCAATGTCGGATTTTAAAATTTAACTCTAGAGTTTTATATAAGTTTTTTTCCCCCCCAAGTAAATCCAAGTTTCTGGAAGTACTATATAGCTAGGAACTGTTTGTTTGGTGCGGATGACTGCTATGTAACAAGAGGGGACCGTTTATTGAATTAATGTTAATTGAAATAATTTAGATTATTATTGTATGCTGCCAAGGATCACCGTAAAGTACCAGTTGAACATTGGGAGTTCGACGTAATCCACTAACCGCCTCCCTCCCACCAGAAATTTCTGGTCTTGTGCTTCTACTAGAAATAAGTGTTTAAATATTCGTCTGATGTAATCAAATATTCTTTAACGGAAATTTTAAGTAGGTTTCTTTTATTTTCTGGCCATTGTTTTTAAAAGAAAAAAAAATTTAAATACCCCCCCCCCCCAGTCCTTAAAAGGTTGTCTTTGGTCAGTGTCGTTTATCAGTGTTCCACAAGCTAACGGGGGTCGGAAGTAGCCAATTCTGTCTGTTCGACAATATTGCTTGAAATATAAACCAGTCAGTCAGGTGGTAGTGGTTCTTAGCTTTGAAGGAAATCTTGTGAAGTCCTCAGGAAATGTGTGCATGTTTTGTCACCCCCCTTCCCTTTTTTTCTGCTTTAGTTTTCCACGAAGGCAAGAAGCCATTACATAATATCTCAGTCATTTGATCAATATTATAGTATGAAAATTTAGTAAATTTGTGTGTTTGTGTTGTGGCTTTTTATTAAGCTCTCTCTCTCTCTCTGTGATTGTGATGGAGGGAAAAACAATGCTGTGAAATTAATATTCTTATTGATCTACCTTATCTGTCGTTGGGATTTAGTTTCTAATGTCAGCTTTACCTATTATTATTGGTTCTTTCTATTCTGCAACAATATTGTTGTTATTATTTTGCTATGTAACAGCAAAATAGTTTTATTTCCTCTCGAAGAACCAATTATGACGGGCAAGTGAAGTACTGAGTACTCTGGACTCCATTATACAATGTATTGTGATTGTAACAAATTTAAAATGACTCGCACATTTTCGTTTCAAAAACGAGCAAAAACAATTGTAATTGGAAATTATAGCATTAAAAAAAAAAAAACGGATTTTTTGTCACGTATAATCATTGTTTCACAAGTTGATATAAGTTTTTCCGTGTTGGGTTCATACAAATTGATTGGATAGCAATCAACCACACACACACACACACACACACATAGTGACAGTTGTGAACGGTTAGGAACATTACTGGTGTACCTGTTAGTTTGAACTTGGGAGCTTCATTGCAGATTTCAGTATTAAAAAAAAAAAAAAATCAAGTCTTTAATGAAATTTATGGGATGGGTTTGAATTTTCTATAAAGTATCCAGTTTTGAATTTCTCCATCACCTTGCTTGCTTGAACTATTTCTCACCATCTATTATTATACCATTTCCATTCCATACTACTAGAATGTTTTTTCTTTTCACTTCCTTCCTTAAATTGCTTGCACAATCTGTTGTTTCTCTCGAGCATATGTTCCACATTCAATAGATGGATGGCACCAATATCCTTCCTCTGTAGAATTTGTGGGTCTTAAAAAGACACGAACTGCCAAAACTCTTGTCTTGTGAAATAAACAAAGGAAATGAAAACGACTCCGTTAAGCTATTTCATGAAATCTGTATTTTTATTTTCACCTTTTGCTTACTTGTATCATCTAAATAACTTACCTGCTATTTTTAGTAAATTCTCTAATATACTCACTAATTAGTTCCAGAACAAAATTCTGGCCAGTGTTCATTTATGTACTAACAACCTGAATTTTCTGTGATTAGTCTTCAAAATAATTTATCTTTTAGAGTCTCAAACTAATCTTCCATATTCTATTATGTGTAGGTTTTTTCACGATAAAATTTGTAGAAAACTAGTTTAAAAATAACAGAACATTGATGGAGGTGACTGAATCTTGAGATTTGAGTCACATTGTAAATTTTAAGTTGACCAAAACTTCATTTCATCCACTGACCTATTCAACCTTTAGGTGAAGTGGTTCCCAATGTTTTTGCACTTACAGCCCCTTACCCAAAAGCTTGAAACCCATGCGACCCCCCTACTTTCATCAGAGCATAAAAAATGTAATTGATGAGTTGAAAAATTATTATCCCAAGCCACTTCTAGTAAGGCTATGCAACCTTCCTGCTAAGGCGTTGTGGACCCCTCCCCAGGGGATCGGGAACCACTGGTTCGAAACCCCTGCTTTAGGTGGAATTAGCCAGTAGGTGAAACCTGACGTCTCAGTCTACTCAAAATTTACAATATGTATTTTAAACATCTAATTTTATAGATGCAGGTGTGGCTATGTGGTAAGAAGTTTGCTTCCCAACCACATAGTTCTGTGTGGCACTTGGGAAGTGTCTACTCTACCTCAGGCCAACCAAAGCCTTATGAGTGGATTTGGTAGAGTGAAACTGAAAGAAGCTTGTATGTGTGTGTGTGTGTGTGTGTGTTAGTGTTGCCTTGACACTACACATGAAAGTTGTTAACATGTCTTGTTTTCAGTCTTCTATGAAAACCTGTTTTGCCAGGGTGGGATGGAGATATTTAACTGCTTGGAAACAGGTGGGGGTTGGTGACAGGAAGGGCATCCAATCATAGAAAATATGCCTCAAAATTCCATGCAAGCATGGAAAAGTGGACATTAAGACAATGATTTGTTGTTAGTTATACTCGCAACAGCTAATATGCATTACTTTTTTAAATTTTTTTTATAAACTCTACAATTGAAGTGAAATGGAAAAAAATGTTTAGTGAGAGCTAGAGATTTTAGTAGCTGATGTTTTAAAATAATTTTTTTGTAGACAAAAATTTTAAACTATTTAGATATGGCTCAATCTTTTCATTATGGTATTGACAATGATTTTTTCTTATATTTTATTTAGCATGTTCTTTTTGTTTGTGTCTGGATGGAATACTTGGTGACAGATATGTGCAGACCATATCACTTATCTGACACTATTATAGAATGTACATTACCACAGAAAAATATTTGACTGGAATTTCAAAATTATTGGGGGAAATATTCAGTCCTGGGTGGAGGTGGGGAGAATTGTAGATTTGAAACCATGTTGTTTAAAAATAAATTCTGGTAATGGAGAGTTTCTGTTGCAGTCTCTTGATGTAACACTGATCTTGTACCTGCTTCAGATTTGTTGATTATAATAGTTAACCTGCTCTGAACATCTGAACAAAGAAGCTAAAGAAGTTTGAGTGAGTGTAGGTTTTATATATATATCATCATCATCATCGTTTAATGTCCGTTTTCCGTGCTAGCATGGGTTGGACGGTTCGACCGCAGTCTGGGAAGCTAGGATCTGGCAGTGTTTCTACAGCTGGATATCCTTCCTAACGCCGACTACTCTGTGAGTGTAGTGGGTGCTTTTTACGTGCCACTGGCACAGGTGCCAGGGGAGGCTGGCAGCGGCCAGTCATTTGTCAATACTATTAGTAACGTACTTGAGAAGAGACAGAAACAATACTAATTAGTTACTGATCGGTTATAGTTAAAATGACTATTAGGGGAAAATAATGGGCTTTGTAGTGTTAGCTGTTAAGATGGGGAATATGTCAGGTGAAATGGGATAAACTGGTTCCTTGTGTAATGCTGGAAAGTGTTATTACTGGTAAGTGACATAAAAGAGAAAAGTACTCAATACTAAAATAAGAACAGCAGAATTAACCTGACAGAATCAGATCATAAAAGTGGCAGTTAGATTAAAGGTAACAAGGGAGGGAGAGAACTTGCTAAGAAATGTAGTTTGGGTTTTAGTCAAGATCAGAATAACTGATATCCTCTACTTAGTGAGGCAACTATAAACAAACTATTATGTCTAACATTTGTTGGCTTTGAGAAAGCTTTTTGACAGCGATTGAGGACTCGTGTGTATACGTGTTATAGGAATAACGTGTGAGTGGTGCAAACCATGTACAGGAGTGGCAATGGTATTTAGTCAAGAGTTAGTATTGAGTTCGGTGTAAAATTTGGTTTTTGGTATTGTTGTTAGGTGTCCATTGGGACTTAGATCTTGTTTGATATAGTTCTGGAGGCAATAAAAGAGATTGAAGACTGACTTTTTGTAGGAATTGTTGTAGACTGATAAATTAATTCTCAGATAAATTGGTTAAAAAAAATTAGAATAATTCCAATAATGGAAGCAAAATCTGTAATTGATAGGTCTAAAGGTTAGATATCATAGCAGGAAAGGAAACAAAAGCATGCACAGAAAAACCTGCCCACACCATTCCAGCATTAGAAGCTGTAAAATGAGGATGCTATTTTGAAGGTTAGTTCCTGGAGTTTGGTATTAATTCTGTTGCATTTAAACTGGCCATATCCAGCCAAAATATTCAACCTGTTTTATAGTCAAACCAGCCAGATCTGGCTTCTCACAACTCCACCACAATGTCATTTGAAAAACTGACACATCATCAAAATTTCAAAGCTCTGAGATAATGCGTGATTAACCCTTTCGTTACTATATTTCTGACCAAAATACACCCTCATGAGTTTCAATTAAATTCTAAAATAATCATGAATCTAGGCTTGTTTCATTAAATAACTGTAACTTTTTTACTTATCAACATATTAATGTGATATTTGGAACATAATTAAAGAAAGGGTTCTTAATCAATTCTATTGCATAACTTTTGTCTCAAAGTGACTTTAATTACAGGTAAATCCAGGTAAATTGAGCAAAAGGTAAAAATATTAAAATTTTGAATTGAGCAAAAGGTAAAAATATTAAAATTTTGTTTAAACATCACCATAGAAAATGAATCATCAGCTAATATTCAAGTGGGTATGCAACAAAATTTTGATAAAGAAGAATTGTGCACATCACTATATCGTCAGTTGAATTTAATGCACAACAGGTGTACCATAAAGCCGTAAGTTTGACCGAACTAAAGAAATCGGTCAAAAAATAATATACGGCCCTGGTTATGGTATGGAAGTGATAAATTCCAGACCACATCGTTCCTTAGGCCATGCTGACTAACATTATTTTCCCTGAATAAAAACTAAATCCACACAGTACCCAGTATTTGCTTCACAAATTTTTCGAAATTTGAACCCCCATTTTGTGTTTGTTTACAATCTGCGTAAGTTTGTTTCCGCATTGATCGCTTCAAACAATAACTTCCAGACCACATCATACCCTAAGCCATGCTGACTAACATTAGTTTCCCTGTATAAAAACTAAATCCACAACAGTACCCAGTATTTGTTTCACAAATTTTCCAATTCGGAATCAATGCTTGATAACATGAAACTCCTATCCATTTTCAAAGTTGAAGAAAAATCGATGCCGAAAAAAATGTGGAAAAAAATCTCCCAAAATTCAGGGAATTAAAATTACACGTCGATCTTTGTACAAAACTGTAGATGAACTGTTTACGAAGTATAATACGTGTTTTCACGAATGTACTAAAGAGATTTGCTCTGATATTCTCATTTAAATATGAATAGGTAAATTCGGACGGGTTTGGGCGGTTTGGTCACATTAACCAAAATTTTTTCGGGCGGTTTGGTAATGAAAGGGTTAATTCAAAACTGAATAAGTAAGCGTTAAGCGTTTTGACAGTAATTTGAAAGCTTAAGGGTTAAACACTTCCGAGGCTTGTAGTAGACTTTATATAAGAAGGATAGAGCTTGTGTAAAGTCTATAATTTCACTCTATAATTAAAGTTCTTATTGTAAGTAATTGATGTTAGCTGCTGGATTTGTTATATCCATGTAATATCTATTGACTAGGGATAGGTGATTGATATCAATAAAGCCTAGCTCATCTCTATTGCTCCTGTGACCCCTTAATGCAATTGGTTTCCTAAACATCCTACTTTGAACTGCATCTCTTCTCACTAGTATTTTTCAAGTTCAATTGACCCCACTACTCCATTTCTGGAAAGGATGAAATTAATATGGCCACTGTTCTTCCTCTTCAGATTGTTGGGAGGGTTTACTAAATGGACTGATAGAATTGCTATGGAGAAACCAGCCTAATAGAACAAAATATTCAAAACTATTTTGACCGAAGTCTAGCTGCAAGTTGATCTGGTCAATAAATGAGGAAATGTGAAGGTGTTACTGTAGTGCTGTTACTAATCACTAGATGGACTCCCTATTTGTGCAGCTACCATAATTAGCTTCCAGTAAAGCTATGACCTTTTTATAGGAATCCTTTGAGGACCGACAATTATTATAGCTGGCCTCTTAGTCTGACTCCTGTAGCACAAAAGCATCTAGGACGTGTGTGCATGCACACATGCATATATAAAGATAAAACAGATATGTTTTATACACATATATATATATATGCACATATATACTCATATACATTATGCAAAACAGCTGGAATTAAAACAATGCTGTGTCTATTCATTCTTAACTCATTCCAGCAGTCTTCCAAAGTGTAAGCAAGCTTCTTACCACACAGCCACGGAAAAATCCATTGATAAGAGTAACCCATCTGGTGATCTGGTAGTTTCTGAATAATCTATTTGTAGACAAATAGCTTGTGAGAGCTGTACCTGCAATGTATAGGGATGTTGCCAGCAAAGCTAGTTACCAATGAAGATAGCAGTGAATTTAGTGTGCAGATTGGTGTTTATCAAGGGTCATTGTTCAGTTCTCTTCTATTTCCAGTCCTTCAGTTCATAATGGTAGTTTAGGACTGCATACCCTTGGGAACTCCAAGCTGATGACCTTGTTCTAGCAGAATCAGTAGTAGAATTAGAGATTTCAGGAACAGAAGCAAAACCTGGAATCAAAGGGCATCAAAGTTAGCAAGGAAAAGAGACAGGATCCTGCTACCATCAGAGAAATGACCTTGCTCAATATATGGAAAAATACTCATTTAACATCTGTTTTATGCTGGTGTGGGTTGTAGAAATTCCATATGGTGTATCCAGAGCAAACTATGAACACAGAAGGTAGCAGATGCACAGGTGCAATAAACCCTTGGAGTACACTAGAAATATGTGCTTTCAATTGCCTGGGAGGATTCCACTAATTAGGTCACCTTGGTGACAGACAGCTTCTGTTACCTAGGTAATCTAATTAGTAGTGGAAAATGTTCTGAAAGTATAGTAGCCAGAGTAAGAACAGGCTGTAGAAAGAGGGAACTGTATGATGCTTGTGTACTAACTGCAATGCTACATGGTGGTGAGATTCTGAATACAGGATACCTACAAAGACTAGGTAGAAATGAAGCATGCTATGCTGGATGTAAAGACTGGTAGTATTGCTATAGATGTGGATAAAAGAGTGCCAGTCACTTAATGTGGATAGAACTTGTTGAAGAAGGAGACCCAGGAAGACATGGGTTGAAGTAGTGAAGGCAGATCTTAGGACTTTGAGTGGTGATACACAGTACTCAAGAAGTCGTCTAGCTATGCGCACTATGTATGCTACAACTTGGCCCATACTCTGCCCTCATATTGCTAGCAAGATCCTCTCCTTGAGTTACTTCCTATTGATATCCATTCCTTATTCTTTCTGCCATCAACCTCTCACTCGTATTTGCCATAGACCACCCTGATATAACTCTCACTCTTCCCTCAAAACCTTTGCACCATTTGACCCTACCCTCTCATCTCTACTGCCCCTCCCTCTATTACTCTCCTATCTGCATATGTATTCTGCTGCTGCTGTAAGTAACAAAAGCATAACCTGTTACTACTCAGCCATGTCATAATTTCTCTACTGCCAGTCACCACTCCTTGCTTTCTGAACTACACCCAATTGACATCTATCTATTCAGTCATAATTCTTACATTTGGTCCTCCACCCATATTTGCTCTTGTCCACACCTGTTTTACTATATTCAAAACGTTCACCTTGTGTTTCTAGTCATTCCTTATTCCCCTCCTGTGCACCTGTAATCTTAAGCACCATTGCTGATTCTTCCATCTCCAAATTTTCTTCTATTCAGTTAGACATGCGATTATTCTAAGAGAAAGTTCTGGCACTTTGTCACCACTTCTCCTTCTGGCATCACTCCAGCCATACCCATCCATGTAAAATGCAAGGTAATCATGAATATCCATCACAACATTAAACTTGTTCCTGCTTCTCTCATCATATTTTCATCATTTGACATCCTGAAGAAAGTGATCACCAAACCTTGGATCTAGCTCTCAGTTAAGGGGCTCTTTACATTTGCCAAAGGTGTCACCTGGGATAAGACATGAAACCACTTAAATGCAGAGCTATGCCTGTGCTGTATACATACCTGTGTACATGTATACCTGTATATATATATATATGCATTATATAGATGTGTATAAATATGTGTGCGTGTGTGTATATTATATATTTTCTTGTCAGTTGACTGTGGCCATGCTGGAGTACCGCTTTTAGTTAAACAAATCGACCCTAGGACTTATTCTTTGTAAGCCTAGTACTTATTTCTATTGGTTCTCTTTTGCCGAACTGCTAAGTTACAGGAACATATATATACATACACACACTATCAGCATAGAAAATAGTTGTAAATGATAACGCACTTGTGTGTTTGTATTATATATAAAACTAGCTGAATTACCCAGAGTTGCCCAGATCACTGCTTTTCTTATTCAGATTAGTAAATAACGAATATGAAGATATTTTTTCTCTCGTAATTATTTCAAAATATCTATATTTTATTTTAAAATATCCAAATTGTAATGGTAATAGAATTTTGAACTGAAAATCTGTTAATCTTGAAGCACTTCAGAGTAAACAATATTGTGTAATTTTTTTCTTGGTGTCCAAACAAATAAATTGTTGTTGCTTCCAACTCGTGAGCAACCAACATAGTTGGTGGTGGGAGAAGCATGTACTACCTTGAGGGATTGATCCTGAGATTTGTTAATTGAAATACCAAAACTTAGTTTGACTGGAAACTGAAACCTCTGAAATTCAAATGGAACATCTGTAGGTATGAAAAAAAATTTTTGGAATGAAGACATTTTCTCCTTTGTGACTACCTGTTATGATTGTTGCCTGGAGGACATGGGCCTTTATGGAAGTAACAATGAAGCGAGTTCCATAACACAGGCGAGGTGAGTCAAGATTCATAAGCAACAAAATGGGAGCATCCAGCTTTAGTGTCAAGTTATGCAGTTGCATCCCAGTGGGTTTAAGTGTGTTCAGAAATTCAATAATGTATTGATCAACCTGATCTTGATCGATTGAATTGATGAAAAGTCATTTCTGATGTATCTTAACTTTTGAAGAAGTTCATGATTGAATTTATCAACCATTTCATTAGTTGGGACCAGTATAGCTCTTTCACACAGCCAGTTTACATCAGTGTAATTGACAATCACACATACTCTGACATACACACAGACTCTCACAAACACTTATGTAATGAATGTGCAAACACATGCACACTCACATTTATATACAAAGTGTTGTGGTAGTGGTATAAACTGTCCTTTACTATGTCGTAGGTAATGAATGCGCAACACACACACACTCATGTAGAAAATGTATTGTGGTGGTGGCATAAAAGGTCCTGTATTATAGTTGACTATAGAAATATTATTTTTTGAGTAAATGTTATATTGTTTTTTCCAAATGGAAATAAAAATTACATGTTGACATGCGTGGGATGTAATACTATTGTAAAATTTGATTTGATGGAGCTGTTTGAGAATGCATAGGGAACCGACAAAGAATTTTATATATATATAGAGAGATGTATATTGTGTACGTGTGTACATGCTTGTGTGTTTGTCTATTTACACAAGGTTTACAACTATTTTCACGTGTCACTTTGTGTAAGTGTTGTCTTCTGCATCCTCAGGTCAAATCATGATTTGCGAATGAGATACTGTATAGAAGCTCATGTATGGAGAATACTTGTAATCCAGAAGATACAGCTTTGTTAACCCCTATGTTGTGCTGATTCTGCCTGAAAATTACTTTAGGGTCACATATCTGGAGTACTCAACCACTTGTTTGTTCAGGACCAGTGAATTGAGTTGATCAAATTACTAAATCTGCATTGACAAACAAGATTCAGCATCACCTCACATCTATGTACATATTTCAATGTGAGGGTGCATGGCTTGGTGGTTAGAGCATCAGGCTCACAATCATGAGGTAATGAGTTCAATTCCTGGTCTGGGTTGTGTGTTGCCCTTGAGCAAGACACAAGAAATGAGTTGCGGCATTACTGGTACCAAGCTGTATCACCCTTTGCCTTTCCCTTAGATAACATTGGTGCACATCAGGAATAGATATGTGCATACATATATTGATACATACGCACATGCTCATTTGTAAATATAATTACATATAAATATGTAACGAGTATAGATGTATATATATGTGTGTGTTTTTGGGTGCTTGTTGATGCATACACAATTTTTCTTTTATCCATTGACATAGGTTATTCGAATTTCATTTGATATGCATAACTCTTCCTTCATACAAAGGTGCTACACCACATTGTGCATTTGTGCTATTGTTGAACCCAACTCTTAAAACCTCTTTGGAAAAGTTTAGGTGCACTCTATTGTATGCACATCTTTGTAGTTACTTTCACCTCATCTGTCATTAGCTCTTTTGTCTCCAAAGAATGTCCTTCCATGGCCCAAACAAATGAAAGTTGTGGGGGCACAAGATTCCAGATGAATAATCACTGATCAGCCCAGTGTACTAATCACCTAATTTGTTGGCAAAGAGGTGTGTGGTTGTGTCATTGTGCATATGGATCATTTTTAAATGTCTCATCTGGTCCCTTCTTCATAATGGCTTCTCCCTCTCTGTTCATTGTCTAGCTGCTTTCCAGAAAATCAGAAGAAACCACTTTTGTTATCCCCCACCCCCTCTCCCAATTCATCATGAGTTTCTATGCCACTTGTTGACTCTTGAACTTCTTAGGTATTGGAGAAAAGATATAGCACCATTCCATGAATTGAGCCTTCATTTCCACATCATATGTACTTGCCCATGTACCACCCCTTGTCACTAGATCAGCAAACTGGAGCTGGCATCAACCCATATCTTCTTTAAATCAGGTGTTAACTTTTGAGGTATCTGCTTTGCACATGCTTTCTGGTGCCTTGACCCTTTAGCACTTAAACCGGCCATATCCGGCCAAAAGTATTCTACTTGTTTTATGTTCAAACTGGCCGGATCTGGTCTCTCACACCAACTCTACAATATCGTTTTAAAATTTAACAGCTACCTCATCAAAATCTCATAGCTACAAGATAATGCATGATTAGTTCAAAACAATGTGGATAAAAAAGCATTCATTTTGGCAGAATAATGTGAACAGTAAAGGGTTAAGTCTTCCATCTTCTGTATAGCATTGTCAACACAGTCAGGTTGTAGCAGCGCACATCAAACTTGAAGTTTGTGACTTGTCTATCTGCATGAATCAATTTTCCCTCTCGCTGGCGATTTGTGTCAGAGGTCACAGTTGTTGGTCTCCCACTGCATGGTTTGTTTTCAATGTTGGTTTCTCCTTCTTTAAACTTCTTTATTTATCTGTACACATTATTCTTGTCAATGGTGTCACCTTAAATAACCTGCAGCCTTTTGTGGATGTTGGATAGCCTTCATGTACATCGTCTCCGTCAACTTAAATGATGGCATGTTGCTACAGCTTGCCTGCAATGAAGAACAGCAGGAAGGAGAGTTTCTATGGAGGATGGTCTACTCTAACTTGCGTCTATATATTTTTGTATATGTGTGTGTATTCAAATATATACACATTTAAAATCAGTTTAAAACTGATACCCCTGTATGGGGAAAGCTGATCTGTGGCTGTGTAGAGATTAGGGACAGAAACTTTGACAAAAGAGGAAGTGATGATAGTGTTGACTATGGCTTGGTCCATTGGTCAGTATTTAGTATGTTTTAGAATGTCACATTCTGTTGTTGTCAGTAAATATGAATTGAGTCTTCATAGACTCAGTTCATATTTCTAGTTTTGACACAAGGCCAGCAATTTTGAGGGGTGGGAGGGAAATTTGATTACATTGTCCTGTATTTATTTTTATCAATCTCGAAAGGATGAAAGCAAAGTTGACCTTGGAGTTTGAACTCGGAATGCAAAGCTGGAAGAGATGCTGTTATTTTATCTGGCATGCTGAAGTCCACCTGGCCTTGGAGGTTAACTATTGAACTCAGTTGTCAGTTCATGGGTTCAGTCCCTGGAATGGGCAGTATGTTGTGTCCTTGAAAGGATGTTCTATTTTGTATGGCACCAGTGCACTCTACTGAGAAACAAGTTGTCTGTTAGTCTAAAATCTTGAAAATGCAAGATGCCAATGCTTTTGGCTGTACATATTATTGATTGGAAATCTCTCTTCATTGGACAATGTCTTCTGAGTTCATATTTGTTAATATTTAACCCTTTTGTTACCAACCCAGCTGAAACTGACTCTGTCTACAAATGTCTTGTTACCATAAGTTTTGAATTAAAATCTTCCAAGCCTTAGTCACATTTTATGTTCCTAACACTAGCTTAATGATAACTAAGTTATTTTACTAAATTCTTTATCATCATCGTCATCATCATCATCGTTTAACGTCCGTTTTCCGTGCTAGCACGGGTTGGACGGTTCGACTGGGGTCTGGGAAGCCAGGGGCTGCACCAGGCTCCAGTCTGATCTGGCAGTGTTTCTACAGCTGGATGCCCTTCCTAACGCCAACCACTCCGCGAGTGTAGTATATTTCAAATTAATTGAAAGAAGGACAGAGCATCTCAAAATAAATACAGTAACGAAAGGGTTAACTTTTTATATACCAAAATACTTAAGATTACTTGGTCACATTTTATTACTGACTTGTTGAGATTGAACACATGAAACCATGATAGACTTGGAAAGTCAGTTCCTTAGAGTGATGACTTTTTCAGATGTTTCAGTGAATCCTAGGACTTAATTCTTGATGAAGTGCAATATACATGAATCTGTTGCTCAACAATGAGATAACCAATTTATCTATTAGGATTTGTCCTATTTCTCAGGATTTTCTTTGCAAGTTTATTTGGAAATGATTGAAAGGTGAGATACTTTCAGCAAACAAGACAGGTTCCTCTTTCTTCACTAAGAAAACTGATAACTAATGCCTTTCAGAGAGTTGCTGCAACCATCAGTGTAGATTTCTGATCAAAATGTTTATGGTTCATGTCCCCTCATCATCATCATCATCATCATTTGGCATTTATGTTCCATGCTGGCATGGGTTAGATGGTTTTGACAGGATCTGATGGGTCCAAGGACTGCACCAGGCTCCAATTATCTGTTTTGGCATGGTGTCTATGGCTAGATGTCCTTCCTAATGCCAATCACTTTACAAAGTGCACTGATTCTTTTTGTCATGCTACTGACACTGGCAGGATCACCATGCAGCTCACATGTCTGCAAAACATGTAGCAGTGTGATGGTGGTTAAGATTCCTGTTGTATCAATGGCACACTGCCTTTTAATGACAAACACTGCTTTATTTTTTCTGCCTTGTTCTACCTAGCTGTGGAAAGCGCAATGTCGATTTGACTGATAAATACTATTGTGTAGCATTGAATGTTTAATATAAACTCTGTAATTTGAAACAAAAAGTGGTTTAATTCTTTAGCATTTAAACTAATGGCTGTGTAGTAAGAAGCTTGCTTCCCAACCACATGGTTCCAGGTTCATCCCCACTGCATAGCACCTTGGGTGTCTCCTAATGTCTTGGACTGACCAAAGCCTTGAGTGGAATTGGTAAATGGAAACTGAAAGCAGCCCATGTGTGTGTATACACACACACACACGTATGTATGTATGTATATATCTGTGTGTCTTAGTGTCTGTTTTTGTCTCTCATCACTGCTTGACAACTGGTGTTGGTGTGTTTATGTCCCCATAACTTACTGGTTCAGCAACAGACTGATAGAATAAGTACTAAGCTTTTTTGTTTTGCAAAGAAAAGAAGTCCTGGGGTCAATTTTTTTCAACTAAAACCTTTCAAGGCAGTGCTGCAGTCAAATGACAAACGAGTAAAAGAAATATTCTATGTGTTTTATGTTTGGAGTGGCCAAATCCAGCCTTTCATACCGCCCCTACAATGTATATCCAAAAAATATACAATCACCTCACTGAAATCTTGAAGGTGTGAGATAATGCATGATTAATTCAAAAATGAACAAGCATTACATTTGCCAGAAATTTGAATGTTAAAGGGTTCATAGAATCCAAACTCAATGGATGAAGTGGAAAACTAAGAATTAAATGAGGGGATGATTTCAAGAATTGAATAAATTTAATAAAATACAATAAATGAACAAGGACAGCCCAAGAAAAGCAGAGGCACAGGAGTGGCTGTGTGGTAAGTAGCTTGCTAACCAACCACATGGTTCCGGGTTCAGTCCCACTGCGTGGCATCTTGGGCAAGTGTCTTCTGCTATAGCCCTGGGCCGACCAATGCCTTGTGAGTGGATTTGGTAGACGGAAACTGAAAGAAGCCTGTCGTATATATGTGTATATATATATGTATGTGTGTGTTTGTGTCTGTGTTTGTTCCCCTAGCATTGCTTGACAACCGATGCTGGTGTGTTTACGTCCCCGTCACTTAGCGGTTCGGCAAAAGAGACCGATAGAATAAGTACTGGGCTTACAAAGAATAAGTCCTGGGGTCGATTTGCTCGACTAAAGGCGGTGCTCCAGCATGGCCGCAGTCAAATGACTGAAACAAGTAAAAGAGTAAAAAGAGTATGATGACCCCATGGTTTTGAGCTTGCTGAAAGCAGATATCTGATGTTGAAGGTAGTGGTGTACAAGTTATACCACTAGCAACAGTATTTAAGAGTTGCTCAACATATTGGTCACCTGCATTGGCAGAATGGACAGTGTTCTGATTGATTGATTGATTGATATGGATTATCTTTAGACATATTGAACATTTATTTATATTATCTATCCTTTTGATAAAACTTAATTATACAAGCACAAAAAAGGATTACTTCATTATCTTCTTCTAGTGTAGTAGACATAAATATCTGCTTAACGTATTTTCCAGCATACAAATCATTGTTTTTTTTCTTCTTATAAGCGCTGTAATGTGTATATAGATACAAATAAGATTTATTTTCGAATGCAGAGATGCTATCAGAATAGCAGAAACATTGGGTAAATCATTCTTACAAAGCGGTAAAATTTGTCAACAAACAGCCATTTGTTGACAAATTTTTCTCTTTATAAGAGTGATTTACCCAATGTTTCAGCTTATTTTCTTATTTGTATCTATAATATATAGTGTAAAAATTCAAGCATCCTCACTATCTTTTCAAATCCTGCTGCATTTCACATGGAAGCTGTGTTCCTCTAAAGTTGTCTTGATGTATAAGTTGACCTACCTTTCCTTGGCTAAAAATTTTGGTCTAAAATATTCAACTTGTATGCTGGAATGTTTGTGATTTATACATTTTATAGTTTAACCCTTTAGTGTTCACATTATTCTACCAAAATTAATGCTTTTTCATCCACTTTGTTTTGAACTAATCATGCATTATCTTGTAACTATGAGAATTTGATGAGGTAGCTATTAATTTTTATAACGATATTGTAGGGTTGGTGTGAGAGACCAGATCTGGCCAGTTTGAACATAAAACAGGCAGAATACTTTTGGCCGGATATGGCCGGTTTAAATGCTAAAGGGTTAAGGAGCAATCCACACTGAAAATCCCATATTGGTTTAGTTTTGACTTTGTGTGATTGTTAGTGGGTGTTATTGCATATGAACAGGACCTAGTTATGCAACCTTTAGGTATTAATTTTGAAAATACTGAGCTGTTCAAGCTGTTGGACTTCCAGCAGTTTATTTATCTATTTATTTTGTTACAAGGTGTTAAAATACATTGGTAATTTTAGCATCACTGCAGACCAAGAATTCAAATACCTGCTGTAAGTGATTGCAATTTAAACCTGTCAGGTCTGACTTTGGGAGATTGAAGCTATTTCTTACTTAGTGGAGAAAGTTCTTTGGTTCATTAGTCATCAATGTCAAGTTCTGGATAATCAGCAGCTATGCCAAATACGAGGGAGAACAGATAAAAATAGTTGATGTTAATGACATGTCACAGTGTATGATAGTTTAGGGAATAGCAAAGCATTGATTATATTTAGTATTTATATATGGCTGGTGGTTTTTTTATTTTTTAAATTCCTTTTTTAAAGAAAACTACAGTCTGTCAAATTTTTGTCCCATCTGAAGGTGTTGGGATTATGCTGTCTTGAAAAGCATTGTTGCCAACAAGGAAAATTAAAAATTTAATTGTTATACCAGCTGTGTGGCTGTATTTAATCCTTTTTGCAATGGTAATTCTTATAAAATACACTACCTATATGTTTTCGTTTAATTTCGATAATTAGGATTTGACAAAATAATTTTGTCATTGATGTTTGGAACATAATTTAACAAGATTCTTGCTCAAAGTTATGATGTTTTAATCTAAATAAAAATGCTTTAGAATAGTCCTTTATTTTTAGAGCAAAGGTTGAATTGGACAGGTTAGATTAGTATTGTTTAAGTCGCTTTGTCCTATATAAGTGACTTTTGGCTGTTCATTTAATTCTTCATTGATTAACATGACAAGGACTTGACTTTGTTAATCCAAATCTTAAATTTTGTCCATAATGATGGTCAAGCTATTGGACTATTTTGCTTTTGGGCTATGTTCAAATCTATTACTTAATGCTTTGTTATACATTACTTCAGTTTGTATACCTATGGAAAATAAGTTCCAGGAAATCTTGAGATTGTTTCTTGTGTTCTCTTGAGAGAATGGTGATTTACTTTGGTTCAGTTCAGTAAGCTAACTACAGGCCATTAAAAGCATCAAGGTTTAGGAAGCATATATATATATATATATAACAGGAAGGTTTACGAAAATAAAAAAGACGAAGGCAGGTGGAGTACAAACAAACCAATGTATTAGTATAGTGCCTATATAATATTCTGTTGGTCAGCTACATTACGGGGACATAAACAAACCAACACTGATTGTCAAAGAGTAATGAAGGACAAACACGTATACATATGTACGATGGGCTTCTTTCAGTTTCCTTCTACCAAATCCATCCATAAGGTTACATGAATAACATTGCTGTGATGCTTGGTGTATGTGAGTGGTTGTATATGCATATTAAATTTAATTAGGTGCTAATAATCTTTTAGAATCATTCCAAACACGGTACACAGGAATTGAAGTTTTCCTTATTGGAACAAAATGAATTTGTTCCATCAGGAAAACTTCATTTTGTCTCTATAAATTTAATGTGCTTTATTACATGTACAGTAAGAGATTTTAATTATCTTTGCGTAATGTTCTTTTTAATTATCGATGGTCTTTCTTTGTATTCTGCAAGTTGTTTCTCATGATAGTTTATATTGCTGAGGAAATTCTGAATTTCAGACCAGGAAAAGTTCAACATTAGAAAACTATTTCTATTTTGTTGATGTTTAACCTTTAGTCGACTCTGATCAAAATATAACTGGGATTAGTCATTTCAGCCATGATCACTCATATCTTTTTATATCTTTAGGACTACACTGTCTAATTTGTTCTTTTTTAATTTCTAAGACAGCAGAATTTGAGTGAATTTAGCTACTCTTCTTAGCCAGTCAAAGTACCAAATAGTTGTTCCTTTTAGCTGTAGTTACAGTCGGGTGCTTGAGAACAAGTGTTGATTAAGCTAATTTGGACTAATTTGCATGGTCTTACCAAGGTTTCTTAAAGATTAAATATAATAGGAACTAAAAACTTTCACTCAAAACTTGAGGTATTGATGTGCAACATAAATCTACCATATTTAACATGTTTTTTTTTTTAATACTTATTTCAGTCATTTGACTGCTGCCATTTTGGGACACATATTAATGTCTAAGTCACAGGGACACAAACAAACTAACAATGGCTGTCAGACATTGGTAAAGGACTCACACACACACTGGGCTTCTTTCAATTTTCTTCTAGCAAATCCACTTGTTAGGCTTCGGTTGCCCCAGGCTATAGAAGACACTTGCCTAAGGTGTCATACTGTGGGAATGAACCTAAGATCGTGTGGTTAGGAAGCTTACTACCACACAACCATAGCTGTGCTTATGCAATTATCCAACTGATTCCAGTTGGATAAATAGCTAGAGTTACCTTGCTACATTTGCAATGTAGAACGTTTAACTCATCTTACTTTCATTATTCATTATTTCATTTGGAATGTCTGCCATGGTCATCTTCTTGTTGATTATAAATGACATGCTGTCTTAGCAAAGGCTTCCTTAACCTTTTAGCATTCAGATTTCCTTGTCAAACATAATGCTTATTTATTCTTTTACTTGTTACAATCATTTGACTGCAGCCATGCTGGAGCACCACCTTTAGTCGAGTAAATCGACCCTAGTACTTATTCTGTTGGTCTCTTTTGCTGAACTGCTAAGTTACAGGGGACATAAACACCAAGCAACGGTGGGGTGACACACACACACACACATACACACACAAGGCTTCTTACAATTTCCGTCTACCAAATCCATTCCCAAAGCTTTGGTTGGCCCAAGGCTATTGCCCAAGGTGCCATGCTGTGGGACTGAACCCGGAACCATGTGGTTGGGAAGCAACCTTCTTGCTACACAGCCACGCCTGCACCTCTTTATTTACATTGTTTTGAATTAATCCTACATTATCTCATAGCTTTGAAATTTTGATGTGATTGTATATTTTTAGTATGTCATTGTCAAGTAGATGGTAGAGGTCAATTCTGGCCAGCTTGAACATAAAACAGAATATTTGGGCCAGATCTAGCTGGTTTAAATGCTAAGGAGTTAATCGTGTATTATCTTGTAGTTTAGAGATATGTGTTTAGAGATGTGCTTGTGTAGTTTTAGAATGGCATTGTAGGGTTGGTGTGATAAGCTGGATCTGGCCAGTTTCGCCTGATTTAGCCTATTTGAATGTTAAAAGGTTCAGGTAAGAGCAAATTAACTCGAGCTATACTCTTAACCAGTGGTAGATTAGGAAAATTGGTTATGTTAGCAAGCATTTTCAAACGGATTACCATCATGAGATTTCATATGTCTTAAACACCACCTTCATTAAGCAAATGATTTGTGGCCTTCTGACTTTATTATTTTGAAAATTAAGTGAAATACCATGGCTGTGTGGTAAGAAGCTTTCTTCCCAACCACATGGTTCCAGGTTCAGTCCCACTGTGTAGTGTCTTGGGCAAGTGTCTTCTACTATAGCCTTGACCAAAGCCTTGAGTGAATTTGGTAGACAGAAACTGAAAGAAGCCCATCGTGTGTGTGTATACATACATACATACATACATACATATATATATTTGTCTGCGTCTGCTCTTCACCATTGCTTGACAATCGATGTTGGTGTGTTTACATCCTCGAAACTTATCAGTTCAACAAGAGACCGATAGAGTAAGTACTAGGCTTACAAAGAATAAGTCCTGGGGTAGATTTCTTCAACTAAAGGCAGTCTTCCGGCATGGCCATAGTCAAAAGTAAACAAGTAGTTTTTTTTTTTTATAAATATAGCTACAAAAGGGTAAAACAATTTAAAGCTAAAGTTCAACACACACACTCACACACACACACACACACACACTCACACACACTCACACACACACACACACACACACACACACCAGTGATGTCAGCTTTGAGCTGGCACAATTCTCAATCTCTTAGTGACTGTAATGTACCATTTTGACATAGATGCTGGTGCAAAGTTGGCAAAAACTACTCTGTGTATTAAACTTAAAATGTAAACATTTTAAAAATGCTTCAAATGATATTATAAATACAGCAGAGATCAACGGGTCCACTTATGAGACTCAAACCATGATATCTAATGAACCATGTTGTTCTGTTTCATATTTAATTATTCTGTACTTATATCATTTACTTTATTAATTGTGATTGTAATTTCTACTTGTTAATGTAGTGTTTCTATAGGCATAAATGTAGCTATATGATAAGAAATTTGCTTCTGAACCACATGGTTCCGGGTTCTGTCCCACTGTGTAGCTTTAGCCAGTGTCTTCTATAGCAATGGGTTGACCAAAGCCTTGTGGGTGGATTCGATAGATGGAAACTCTAAGAAGCCTATTATATGTGTGTGTGTGTGTGTGTTCCCCCACCACTTCTTGACAACTGTTGGGGGATTTTTTATGCCTCCCATAACTTAGCAGTTTGGCAAAAGGGACCAATTACTGGGGTTGATTTGCTTGACTAAAATCTCAAGGCAGTACCCCAGCATGGTCACAGTCTAATGACTGAAACAACTATATAAGATACTATAGTGTTGTAGTGTATGTAAGACTGTATTTTCTGGCAGACCAGTCGGTATGGTATGTAGTTTAAGCTTCCAAACATCGTCATTCTCTTTCCAAATCCAGCTGCATTTCACATGGAATTGTTGGTTCCCTAAAGTTGTCTTGGTGTCTGTGTCAGTCTTTTTTTTTTTTTTTTTTTTGCTCTAAGTTTTGGTCTGAAAAATTCAACTTGCATGCTGTGAAATTTGGTAATATATAATGTTAAAACTTGGATTGGAATTAATTTGGGTAAATTTTGTTTTTTCTACTAGTTAGTGGATTTTACTGAGAGTACAAAGAGGTTGGATATGAAGCTCTCCACACTTTGTTATATTGAAACATTTTAATGTTTAAGAAAAATAAAATCTGGCAGCTTTCCAGAAGTCTTCTGTAGTTGTCTTTGAAAACAAAATAAATAGCTATGATTATTTAATTACTTCTATTAATTATATAATTGCAAATGTAAAAAAAAAAAATGTTTTTTAATAAGTTACATTTAAGTACAAAATTGTGGTTAATTTGAAGCCATAAAATACTCAACAATGGTTTCAAAAACCATTATTTTGAGATATGGTGGTTTACATTCAGTGATTTATGCTGGTGAAAATATTAACTCTTTGAAATTACAATTCAAATATTAAGAAATGCTGTTCAGATGGAGATTCAATTAGTCAAATGTCTATTATAATTTCATATCTGCTTTCCATCTGGCATGAGTTGGATAGTTTGACAATCTGAAAAGTTGGAGGCCCACTTAATGCTCCAATGTCTTGGTTTGACGGTTTCTACTGCTGGATACTCTTCCTAATGCCAACCTCTTTCCACTGTATTGATTGCTTGACTTCATGATACCAGCACTAAACAGGTTCTCCTCTCAATCCTGTATTGCCGTTACTTGATTTGGAAACCCCTTTATAAAGTGTACTGAGTGGCTTTTTTTTTTATTGTATTATCACTCCAGTGTAGGCACTTAGTGATTTGCATTGCTAAAGAGACTCCATGACTGAAAGGAGCTAGAATACAACAGTGTAATGACTAGGTGAAGTGAAGAGAGAGAGGATAAAATATGAATGAGAGGGTCGTAGTGGAGAGAGTATCAAAGTAGACACTTGATGGGGGTGGGTATTAAAGTAGTTAATATCAGGAACTAGAGAGAGAGAGAGGCTGGGTAGTAATATATATTTTAATAAAAATGTAACTTAAATAAAATCAATCTTCAGTTTGATCAATTATTTTAGTTTTGTTTGCTAATTACAATATTTTATTCCTTCAGCTGCTCACGTTAGTCTACTGTAATGCTTTGTTAATTGAGGTTACATCAGAATTGTTGAAGTTGTTGCTGCTGCTGCTGCCATCATCATTTTTAGGCATTCTTTCTGTACACTAGACTCGTCTAGTGTAGTTATAGCACATATGTCCTTTATTTACCTCTGTTAACTTTTTTCATATCAACATTGAGCTAGGAGTAAACTTTGGATATTGTGACTCACTCTGCCACATCAACAGTTTTCAGTTATTGATTTAAATATATATATATATAAAGTAGGTTAGACTGTTTCAATGTATTCAAATCCATTGTGTGTGTGTTGTATATATTGCATTAAATTTGGATTTATTTCAGCAAGCAGTAACTATATAAAATTTTTAATTGGTCTAATATCTGTATTTAGAGGCCGTTTCTCTACACAGTAAAGCTTTGTGCGTGACTATACAACAATCACTGGCTAAAAAAATAAAAGTATTTTTGTAGTTGTAGCAATTTGGTGTACTTTTAGAGTTAAATATTAAAAGAAATTTTTGATTGTTTATCTTTTTTTTATCTCTTTCTTTTGTCTACAACTGCATTGTTTCTCTGTGACATTGGTTGGTTGTTGCAGGAGAGTTGCTGATTAGTTTCTGACATTTTAATGTGAGTGGTTGATTTATGCTGGGTGAAAAAGTGCAATGTTGGCGGTGATAAGTACTTTTTGAGAAGCAGTGAGACCAGAAAGATTTGAGAAAATATACTCAAGTTGGTCCTGAAGAGTTTGTGGCCTAATTGAAAGAAGTGATGTATGGGGGAAAAGGATATGTAAGACTTAATCTTTTATAACTTTGGAAAATGGACATTAAAAAAAAAAAGGAATCTGGTTATCTTGGAGTAGGGAAAATATAATGTAATCGGGTCACGTATGCTAATTGGACAAATATTTAACACAACTGTTACTTCTACTGCTAATTTTGGAAGATTAAAACCAAGTCTTAGATGAATTCCTCAAACATGTTTGTGAAGACAAAATAATGGTGAGGAGATAAAAAAAATTTAGCCTCGTTGTTTCTGTTGAAATCACTGGCTTTATCTGAATCAATTTTGGAAATAAGAGTTAAATAATTAATTACTAAGTTGATGCTTGGAACATGAAAATTTGATGGAAGATTTTAACTAAGATCACTTAAAAACAAGTTTGTATTGTAGTACCAAGGATGGTCTCAGGTGGGCTTGTATCAAAAGGCTTAATTTTACTGAGTTAGGGGAAGAAGTGTTCTACAGAATTACTTAAAGCCAGAGATAGGAACAGGCATGATTCTAAGTTTACTCTGAAACTACATAGTTCCAGTTTGATTCACTGCCAGGTATCAACATGGCAGGTGCCCTCTATTATAGTATTGGGCTTGACCAATATCTTGTAAGTGAAATTAAATAGCTGGAAATTGTGCCCATAGTGCACATATACATTGCATGTCTGTTTGTTCACTCCAGCCAAGTGGCTGCAACTGAGATGTGTTTCCCCATACCATATTGAGAAGCTGTTCCATGTTATCTTTGGAAAGTCTTTGTTTTAATCTTTGTGTCTATGCCAATAACATTAATGTAGTTGAGTGGTCTTTGTCCTGTATAAGAGTGTAGAAATCTTCAAAATCTACTGATGGGGCCTGCTATTCAACATGATAGCAGTGGTCAGCAAAGCCTGTTCTGCATTGAACAACAATAGTAGAGGTGAGTGGAATGTATCCATAAATGTCCATTTTGGTCTTGTGCTGAAGCCATGAGAGATTTTGAGCTGTCATGAGAAAGAGGCTTGGTGTATGTACCATCAAGGTGATGTTGAAACTCTTGCTTCATAGTCTAGGTTTTGGCCTCCATCGATAAGAATGCTCTGTATGATTGCAGCCATGCCCTGATGTACTAGACTTACTCTTTTGCTCGTTTCAGACATCTGACTGTGGCCGTGCTGGGGCACTGCCATGAAGAATTTTAGTCAGATGAATCAATTCCAGAACTTATTTTTTGAGCCTGGTACTTATTCTGTTTGTCTCTTAGGCCAAATCGCTAAGTTATGGGGACATAAATGCACAATTGTTAAGCAGTGGTGGGATGCGCGTGCATACACACACACACCACACACACACACACACACACTGGATTTAGTTTCTACCTACCAAATCTATTCACAAGGCCTTGGTCAGCTCAAGGCTATAAAAGACGCTTGCTCAAGGTACAAACAGTGGGATTGAACATAGAACCATGTAGTTGGGAAGAAAACTTCTGACCATACATGCTTGTGCCTTGCGAACATTCTTTGAGAATGCAGCGAAGGTCAATCTGTTAATTCAAATAAGACTGAGTACATGACCATCAATAAAGACCATTTGTCAATTTGTTCCAACATTGGTATAGAACTCATTAATTTCAAGTATTTTGGGGCCCTGTGTTGTTGATAGAAACAAAAAGTTCTTGTCACAAAAGAGACAAACTAGGGGCATAAGGTCCACATGTGACAGTCAAGTATTTCAGAATCAACAAAGTTGTCCATGTAATTTAGCAATTCAGCAAATTGATGAAATGCTGGGCAAAAATGGAGGTTGATATGATTAACTAAACCCTTGTAGGACCATCCTAGAATGGCTGCAGTCCTATAACTGAAACTAGTAAAACAATAAAATAGTTTATTTTGCTTTTAATTATTATATCTGAGCGGGTTGTTACTGTGCCTATAACTTTGACCTTGTATAAAGGGAGATCGTAGTTGGATTGTATTAGGGATTTGAACAATTCTACATTTAAGGAACACACCATTCTGTTTTGAGTTTATGAATTTCTGCAGGTTTATATTCTTGTGAGGTGTGTGTGTGCTGCTTAAAAGAAACAAAACCTGAAATTGAAATGACACACAATTTTATCTTTTGTGTGGATTAATATTTATAGGTTATTAACTGAAGTGTTAGTCCTGGTGTATTTATCATGGTGTTTGTGATTGATTGTCAAAATCATTTCAGTCAAATGTCTTAGGCAGATTAATCTTGATAGCCTCTACACTAATTTATCCCAACAAGATTTGCTGCTCTATTAAGTGGCTGTTTTCCCAATTTTTTTTTTTTTACATTAGCCAGACAAACTTTTAACATTTATTCACTTTTCACTTAATACTGTAGAACCTTGGTTTTCGAACAACTCTGATTACAAGTAAATCGTGCTTTATCTCCTGTCTTTCTCATATCCATTTAATACAGTAGTACCTCGTTTTACGAATGACTTTGATCATGCTTTAAATCATGCTTTATATATACACACACACACACACAGCATGGTTTATTCATGATCAGAGGCGTTCGAAAAGCGAGGTACTACTGTATTCTCTTTAGTTGATTCTATAATATTCTAAGTGCTTGTAGTTATAAGAAGCTATGTTGTTGCTTTCCCAACTGAGTACACAAGTCTAGCTTGGTTTTAAATTTAACCAAGTTTGGAAACTGAAAGGTCAGTGCTTTGTGTCTTAACCCTTTAGCATTTAAACTGGCCATGTCCAGCCCAAGCATTCTACCTGTTTTATGTTAAAACTGGCCAGATCTCTTCTCTCACCTACAGCGCTGGATTAACCATTAAGCAAAATAAGCACATGCTAAGGACATCAAGAGAAGGAGGGGCACCACAGAAATGGTAAATGGTTTACAGCACAAAAGAAATCACTTTAAGCTTGCTAAAACAATATTCAGGATGCCTTTATCTCTACTAAGTATAGATGTAGATGTGTTACCTAAGATTAATTTTGAGGACCTGATCAAATACTTTGCAATTCAAAAAAGTAGGAGGAAGCTTTTCAAATATGAACATTATTTTCTCTTACTTTTTGTTTCATTTTCAAAAATAAAAATTTATGGTTTGTTATTGTTTATATTTTGAATTACATAATCTTTTATGGGGACACCAAAACCTTTTAAGTGCTTAGGGCCTTGATGGGTCTTAATCCAGCCCTGCTCACCTACCTTATTATTCTAGTAATGTAAAATTTAATACAGTGTGGTATATATAAAAAAAAATTGGAGAAATTGCGCACATTATTGGATTTCCAGTTGAGTTTGTGTTCATGCAATATGAACCGTAACTGTAAAATAGCACAAAATATTGGAACTTATTAAAATGGTGGTCAAAAAGTACAAAATGAAACATTTATATACAAGCACACATACTGTTTCTTACTCACACTAGCTTTACAATAGCTTCACTAGTATAGTTATAGAATTTATCATTGAAAATGAGATACTTTTGAAAATATTTTATAAAATTAAATCTTTATATATAAAAGTCAAGTTGTGTGTCTGTCTCCTACGATTTAGATTCCTAACTACTCCCACATTTTGCGGTGCAGTTTAACCAAAACCGGGTATCTTATAGTCGTGATTCATATCGAGCCCTTCTGGATATTAGCGCGCGTCTACGATTTAAAAAAAAATTTAACATAATTTTTTCCCCATTTTAATGCATTTTTTTTTGCTATTATATAAGGGAAGTAACTCTCTAAAAATGTCTACGATGAGTCAACAATTTAAAAAAAAAATTACCATCATTTCCCCCCCATTTTTAATGCATTTTTTTGCTATGTTTTGGCTATAACTCTCTAAAAATGCTTATATAGTTATTTCCCTTACAAACCCAAGCAACGCCGGGCGATACTGCTAGTTAGACATAAATTGATATTTCTGCCTTGGAAAGTTGTATCCTACTTTGCATAGGGCATTCTTGCTGAATGTGATTTAAAAAATGTGCATTCACCTGACTGTCCACTGAAAGCTTTCCTTTTCTGCTAACCACTTCTGGCATAACTTCTTGCAATAATCACTCTTTTTTTTTTGTTTTATGAAGTTAGGTAATTTCAGAGATATTTTACAACCATACTTTTGTCTTTCTCTTGTTTTCTTTTTTTTTCTTTTTCTTATTCATATTTATCTTCCAAAACAAGTATTACCAATACCTGCTGATCGGTCTATTAATTGTGTAATAGCTCATTATCTGAGAGATCTTATCTATAACCGTCTATGTAGCTGTTGCTTTTAAATGGCATGCTGTTTTCATCCTCATGTAGTTGAACACAAATGGACAGAAAATTACTTTTCTTTTTGTTGCTGTATGCAGTCACTAACAAATTTAATTTCACCCATTGGATTATTTCACTTGTTTTCCATATGCAATGACGTGTAGCCCACCATAATTTTGGTTGAACTGCAATGCTTGTTAAAAAATGTTCTTTACAGTATGAAAGTGATAATTTCGAGATCCTATCCTAGACCAGGGGTTGGCAAAAACTAGTATGTATTGAGCAGCTGGGGTCAGTTAATACTTGAAATGATTTTGAGCATTAATGGTGTTTAACTAAATTTGGAAGAGCTCAGTAATTTGAGGTTAAAATTTCCAGCTAAAATATTATTGATACAATGACTAATTTTTGCTAAATATATATTTCATATAAAATATTCCAACTATATCAATACATCACTAAATTTGTATTGTTTGTTAGCAGTTTCATTAAGTATTTTCATTAAATTTCCTTAAACATTAAAAAGCAGTAACGATACAAAAGAGCGAAGGAATTAGTTTTTTAAAATCAAGATTGATTATATCTCTTAATAAAGGCAGTGAGCTGACAGAAACCATTGAGTATGCCAGACAAAATGCTTACTAGCATTTTGTTTGTTGCTACGTCCTTAGCTCAAATTTCATCATTTCAGGGTCAATAAAATGTCAAGTGCTGGAGTTGATGTAATCGACTTCGCCCTCCCCCCATAAAACTGTTGGCCCTGTGCCAAAAATTGAAATTGTTAATTATACCTTAATTTTATTTTAGAAATTTACAGTGAGGGTCACATTATCAATGATTTTTTTTTTCTGAAGAGGTCAGTAATGTAAGATGCTGACCCTTGCCCTAGGTCATTTGTCTTGTGTAAAAGTCACAACAATACCCACTTTTAACATCCTGTTTTGTTGGTTTGCCTAGCATATATAACTGCAGATGTGATCGTCCCTTCATCAATGGACAACCCTATTTGTTGATAAAGCTGAAATGTTTTTTGTACAGTGTCTAAAAAGACATTTTAAATAAAGGGTCTTATTCCTTTTTACATACTCTGGTGCCTTTATACATACATACATACAAATACTGAAATACCTTTAAAAACTGCATTCTGGTTAAGATACAGGTAATATGAGGAGCCCATTCGTGCTCTCCAGTAATTGATAATTTTAGGTAGCTTCCTTACATCTGTTCTATTTACTACAAAAAAAGAAAAAAAGAGAAACTGAAATATCCTGTTACTTTCAACATTTTGTTGCATTTACTGCACTTTATTTTTCATTCTCAAATACATCAAATTTTCTTCTAATTGAATGTAAAATTGGTACCTGTTTCTTTCAAATACATATAGTGAAGTTATTGAGAAAAAATGTCCAGAAAACTCGTAGAACATAAATTTTCACTTTATAAAAATGTTAGCCAATGGTCTGTCAAATCCAGGAGTCTGATATTGAGCATAATATCACAAAATTTTATTTTACAGAATATGAGATAATTTTGTTTTCTCTATGGCATAGAAAAATGTTAACTCTTTTGATACTAATACATCTGTGGATGTTTATTCTGTGATAAAAACTTATAATTTTAAAGTGATCTAATTTGAAACCTTCAATTGAAATTTAATGGTAATTTGTTCTGAACACCAGCTTAATAATGACAGAATTGAAACAAAGGCAAAGTACTTCATTAAAAATATGGTATCAAATCATTTAAAGTGCCATCAAAGGCCTCTTTATTCTCCTCTGCTTTGGAATTTAGTGGATTTGTAATTTTAGTGACTTCTAACAATTGGGCATGTTTGATTTCCGACTAGACCAAAATCCGAATAGATCCTGTATTTTCCTTTTTCTGCTTCCTCCTACAAAAACTAAACTATTTGTTGTTTTGCTTTTAGAACACATGAATCCAATGATTGACGATCAAACTGTCGATTCAACATGAAAATTGATAGGACCAAGTTGAAAAAGTCATCAACAGATGTGGTAAGAAAAGATTTTGTTCATTTAAAACTGATTTCAAGTATTCTAAGTTCTACAGTAGAAATATTAGTTCTGAAAATATGTATAGGCTTCTTCTTATTTCCTTTTTTTTAAAATTTTCTTTCAACATGCCGGTTTTAACACTCAAGTGCTTAAACAAAATGTTATGTCGACTTCCTATTCCAACTTAAAAATGAAAGCTTACAAAAACCTACAATAAATTAAATTGTTTTCACAATTGGTATTGTTATTGGGATTAAAACACTCCTGCATAAATATAAATTTCTGAATAAGTTTAACCCTTTAGTGTTCTGATTATTCTATCAAACATAATTCTTATTGATTCACATTGATTTGAATTAATCATGCATTATCTCATATCTTCAAGATCTTGATGGTGTAATTACCTAACGTAGAATAACATTGTAGGGCAGGTGTGAGGGCCTGGATCTGGTCAGTTTGAACATAAAACAGATTAAATATTTTGGCCGGATATGGCCGGTTTAAATACTAAAGGGTTAATTCTGTGATTTGTACAGGTCTTCAGATCATTAACACATGACTGTTATAGTTGACAAGTTTATTTATAAATGGGAAAGAATGAGGTGCTTGTATAATCAGATAGGCCTTATTTTCACAATGTCACAAACAACCTTTATGGTTATGTCTACCTGACAATATTCATTAAAAATTGCTGTGGGGGAGATGGACAAAAATCCATTCCAGAGATGTACTTTGTATGATGACACAGTCATCCAGATAATTTTCTCACCTCTCGTGTAGTTTATCAGATCTGTTGTTGGCGGCATCTGTATGGCTCGAGAGACAAGTATTGGTTTTGAAACCAATTGGTCAGTTTGGATTTGAACTGCAGCCCAACCTGGAAGAGACAACCACCTCCTGTGCTCTTCACAACACTTAAGTGATTTTTCTGGAATGCAGTCTTGGGCCAGGTAGATGGAGATTTTTGGTTACCAAGTTGCTAGATCTGAGTATTGTGGTCCAAAATGGTACAGAACAATATATTTGTCTCCAGTTTGATAGCAAGAGTTACCAGAAGGGTATGGAGTTGGAAACCAGACAGTCTGTTTTAAATTTACAGTGCAGTTGTTTGCTCAAAACTGGAGATTCACCACCTTGAACATAAACCCCACACCAAATACTGACAGCTAAGACTTGTGTCAGGCAGGATTGTGGAATCCTTTCTTGAGAAGTGAGTCACATGAGACATGACTGTCATCAAACGGGCCACACTACTAAAAAAAAAAGTTATTTGGGTACCATTCAGAAAGTCCTGCTCGCCACAGTTTGTCAATTGACTGTGTTGGAGGTTTCCTTGATCATTTATGATTGGAACAAAGGCTTGCAAGATTGATTTGATTGCTTTGTTCTTAGACTTTGGTAATTAATATTCTCTGAGGTTAGAGAAGAATTTAGTGTTGACAATATGGTTTTTGTTTCTAGAAGAACTGACGACGACGTGTTTGAAACCTTTGTATTGTGTGTGTGTGTGGGGGGGCTGGGGCTGAATGAATTTAGACAAGATATCAATTGAACTTTATGCATTTTTTTCTTTTTGTTTTTGTCTTTTTTTTTAATGCTGGTGTGACTTAATCTTTGGAATTACAATTGGTGGGATTGTTGTCTGTCTGTCTCTTTCTGCCTCCACTATGCTTTATAAGTTAACATAAGCATGATGGACCTTTGTACTGTTAGTAAAATCAATGCTGATTGGTCTGACCTATGACTTGCAGGAGGTAGTGAGCCATAGGACTTGCTACATACAATTCACAAGCTGGAAATGAAAGGAAGACTGCCTATGGCTGTGTATATTCCTGGATGAAATTCTAGGACTTTTTTTTGTATTAAATGTAGTCATGAGCATTAGAAAGCTACTTAGAACGACCAGCTTCTGAAGCACAGATGAACCCTGTGTTTCTTATATTATGAATTTAATTCTTATACTATTTTTAAAGCTGTATCACTATTGATTTTTATGAGGCACCAGTACATGGGGAAGAACATTCTGGCACCCTCTCGAAAATGGCATCTTCCTGAATGTTGTACAAATCCAGGAAAATGCTTGTTCATTGTTGGCAGATGGCCTGATAGGTTTCTAGTATAACAGTATGGATCATTTGTTAGGTAAACACTGGTGTGTGTTGTTTTGTATCTGTTTGCCCTCCCCCCTCCTCCACCAATTGATGACAAGTAGTGTTGTGTGTTTATAATCCCTGTAATTTGGCAGTTTGGTAAAAAAAAAAAATCAATAGAATAAGTGCCAAGTTTAAATAAATATATATATACATATATATATGCATATATATGTGTGTTTGTGTCCCCCTAGCATTGCTTGACAACCGATGCTGGTGTGTTTATGTCCCCGTTACTTAGCGGTTCGGCAAAAGAGACCGATAGAATAAGTACTGGGCTTACAAAAGAATAAGTCCCGGGGTCGAGTTGCTCGATTAAAGGCGGTGCTCCAGCATGGCCGCAGTCAAATGACTGAAACAAGTAAAAGAGTAAAGAGTAAAAGAGTATATATATATATATATATATATATATATATACATATATATATATATATATATATATATATATATATATATAGTTAATCCAAACAAGAAAGCACAAAAAAACACAACGCGAGGACGTGGAATATGTATAATATATATATATATATATATATATATATATATACTGGGGTCGATTTGACTAAAATTCTTTAAGGCGGTGCCTTGGTAAGGCAGCACTCTAATGACTGAAACACACACACACATCTCAAATTAAGAGGAGGGAATCAAAAGTATTGTGACCATCTGCAGTTCTGAGCAGGTGTTGCTACACAATAGAAAGCAGGCTATTCATCCAAAGAAACGACTGTTTGGAGAAAGGGGGAAGCTTTCCTGTAGGAAGCATCTGGGCTGATCTCCATAAAATTGTGGTGGTGGGGGAAGTTAGACTGTGAATGCCATCAGAAAAGAAAAGCTCTCCGGGTTTGGGCAATTGAAAATAGTTTTCAGTGTGCATTCTGCATGATTGTGTTACACAGAAAACAGAGTTGGGATACTTTACAGCTTTCCATGTAAGAAATATTTTTTTAATACATACATTTTAATTTTATAAAATACTTTCTCACGTTTATGTAGTTTCCAGTTATTTTAGTCCCTGGCAATTTTAATCTACTGTGAATGGAAATTTCTGAATTTCCTTGTGTGTGTGTATTTTGTTTTCAACATTTTGATCAGTTCAATATTTCGTGCTGTGTTGCATCTATTCTCAATGCAGTCAAGTTCAATTGAAAATGCAGTAATATGCACAATTTTTTTTCTTCCTTTCAAATACAATTCTATTACATATCTCAGCCGAATATTGGTTAGTAATTCATTTTATATTGAGACATTATTACAAAATTTAATTTTACATTTCACTGAATTTACCTGTAGTTTTGAGACATAAATACAACTTAAATAAATACAAGTTATGTAATAACTGTTTGTTTTGAACACTACATTTATTTATTAACTCAACAACAAAACCAATCTGTGTTTTTGATTAATTTAGAATTTAAGTGAAACACAAAAAAGCTTATTTTCATGAGATTATATAAGGGGATAAACATGGTGAGTTGATAGTTTTTGGAAAGGACTTTTGCTTTAAGTCAATAGCTGGTTTGTTGATTGGTGTCTCATCTGATGAAATTGTGATATTGTGTCATCATAATTTAACCCCTACTTTCTGTGCCGGTATGGGTCAGATGGTTTGACAGGAGTTGGCAAGCTGGAGAGCTGCCAGGCTCCTGTTTGTTTTGGCATGGTTTCTACAGCTGGATGCCCTTCTTAATGCCAACTATTTCACAGTGTACTGGGTGCTTCATGCATGGCACTAGCATGGGTGCTTCATACATGGTACCAGTACAGGTGTTGAATGTGTACAACCGATGCTTGGGTACTCATCTGAGGTTGTGGAGGTCTTGCCCATTGATTTGGGCTCAGCACGTTAACAAAGCGCTTGGCATGTTGGAGATTTAGCACATTGGTAGTATAAACTGTTGAGTGATAGCCTAACATTGTAATTATAGATGCTGGCATAACTGTGTTGTAAGAAGTAAGCATACCAACCACATGGTCTAGGGTTCAATCCCACTGCGTGGTAACTTAGGCAAGTGTCTTTTACTTGGGCCGAGCAAAACTGTGTTAGTGGATTTGGTAGACAGAAATTGAAAGAAGCCTTTTTATAGGTGTGTGTTATTGTTTCATTGCCATGACCTTGTGATAATTGTAAACAAATGTCACCATCATACAGGTGGTGTTCTTCATTTCCAATCCACTGTGATGACCTGTCTAGTCATAGGGAACATTACCTTACTTGTAAACAGGTGAGGATTGGCAGCAGGAAGGGCATCCATCTGTAGAAAATCTGCAACAAATCCGTTGGGCCCATCCAAGCATGGGAAAGTGAACATTAAACGATGTCATGTTGGGAAATCATTCATCCAAAATGTTCTTGAAGATGTCTGAAGCCCTAATGTTTTTGTATTGCTTTGACTCTTGAATAGGATTTAGGACTTGGGTTTTGTTGTCAAATTATTCCTGTTACAATTGAGATGAATCAGATAATTTACAGTTTTTGTTAATATATTTTCTGTTGTCAATGAATCTTCCTGCTTCTTTATAAAAATCATTCACAGCCATCACGAGGATCAATCAGTTTGCAAATAGTGTATAAGAAGCATCGTGGGATAATTTTTATCTGTAAATTAATATCGATTTTTATTTTCTTTTGCTTATTAAAAAAATGTGAATGATTGATTAATGTTGAAGGATTCTTATTTGAAACTCTTGTCATTTGGTTAAAACACGAAAATAAAACAGACTGAATAGAATTGTGTCTGTCCTGCTGACAATTATATTTGCTCCTGTCATCTTGGGTTTGTTTGAACAAACCAACCCGTCAATGTTTTGTATCTTTTTGAACCTCTCATTGGGAAATAAATATATTTGATCAATAAGACTGACTGATTGATTTATAGCGGCCAACAAATCCCTTATTTTAAAACACTGGCTTAATACCAGCCTTTGATGAAAGGATGCTTGGATATCTCTCTCTTCCCCTTGCTCTCATCCCTCATGCTCTCTCTCTCTTTCTCTCCATCCCTCACTGTCTCTCCCTCTCCCTCACTCCCTCTCCCTCACTGTCTTTCCCCCTCCCTCACTCTCTCCCTCACTGTCTCTCCCTCACTTCTCTCTCTCTCCATCCTTGCTCTTTCTCTTCATTCCTCTCTGTCTATATCCTTGTCCCGCTTTCTCTCTGCCTCTCCCTTTCTTCTATCCCTCTCTCATTTTGTGATTAATTAGAATCAACTATTAACATCTTGACAAGGATGCAATCCAATAGTGACAGCAGATCAACACCAACTACAGCCAAGACAACAATGTCCACAACAAAAACAGTCCTCAACATTGCAATCTCTCTCTCTCCTCCTCTCCCGCCCTCTCTCTCTCGCTCTCTCCTCCCCCTCTCTCTTTCTCCCTCCCTCCCTTCCTCCTCCCTATCTCTCCTCTCTCTCCCTCTCTTTCTCTTTCTCCCTCTCTCTCCCCCTCTCCCCATTTTTCTCTCGTTCTCTCCCCATCTTTCTCTCCCTCCTGTGTGTTCATACTCATACCACCATTCCTTATCTGTCAATGTCTGTGTTGTGTATTTGCACTGCTGCTTATTTTCCTCCGGCTGTGTCTCTGTGTTTTATGTATAAGGTCTTTCTATTTTACTTAATATATTATGTTCTTTGTTATTTAGGTGTGTGTGTTTCTGTGTACATGTGTTCAAGTATTTTTCCTTAGTTCTCGTGTGGTAGTGTTTAATAATTTTATATTATTCTCCATTTATCATCACTGGCTATGAAAAAAAAAAAAAAAACTCAGTAGTAAACTGTATGCTTACCCCACTCTCTTTTCTCTTTTTTCTTTTTTCATTCCGCTTCTCTTAACATCTTACATATAATCACCGTGTTTCTGTTTTTTATTTTTGCAATTCTACATTTTTCTAATGGATTGTCCCTCATAGTTCCCTCTTATACTTGTATTGAAGGAGATTTGGTTACTATTTCTATCAAGCTAAGTGACTATGTAGAAGCTCCCTTGTTGACGAAAGATAACTGTTACCATCCCAGTTCACTGATAGAAACTTACTGTTTAAAATCATCATTTAACATCCACTTTCCATGTTGGCATGGGTTGGACAGTTTGACTGAAAACTGGTAAGCCAGAGAGAGAGATTAAAACTTTCCATCAAAATTTCATGTTAAATTCTGTTCCAAACACCAGTTTTGAAATGCCAGCTATTTTACTAAATTCATCATTATCATCAAACTAGCAGCATAGCCCGGCGTTGCCCGGGTATGTAAGAGCCCCTAGTAGGCAACGACTAATCCCAATCTAGTCCTTTCCCTCTAGGGAACGAAGGCGCATGTGTAGGTTGCAATGTCTTCTCTTCACTCGAATACTTCTGTGTATACGATGTTTCTAGCTGTCCCTTTGGGTGAAAACATGAAAACATCATTGCGCCTCCCAACGCGTGAACAGCCCACGTACAACCCAGAAAATGTGTTGCATATAAAAAGCTTAGATTCTCGACCCCATGTCGAATTTATCGATTTTTTCAGAACTGGGGGAACTTTTCAAAATTTTCACTGTGTTAGTTTTGAATTATGACATTGGGCTATGTGTGTGTCAAGTTTCATCAGAATCGGTTGAAAGCCGTGGTCAGAGTGAGATACAACCTGACAGACACACACACAGACAGACAAACTGCCGTTTATATAGAGAGAGATTTCATTACGGCAAAGCCAGTGTATATCAATAGAAATTTGGTAACAAGTCAGAAGTGTGTCTTGATGTTCTATATTATGTTGAGAATTCCTTTTCACTGCGGTGCAAAATTTGCTGATTTGTAGCTTAACATCTGCCTCTGTAGCTGCTCCATTGCTCTTGAGGTGTCTGAAAGAATTGATGAGTTTTATTGAACGATGAGGGGATTGCATCTGATGAATTTTGTTTTTCTAGAGTTACCATTGGTTAGTATCTCTCAAGGCATCTTTCAGGCTTTGAAATGAGGTAGACACTCCTGAAGAATATATCTGACATTAGAACTATCGTCAGCATGATCTTCATCTGTTATTGTAGGAGTTGGTTGTCAGGAATTTCTTTGATTTTTGTTATCAATAGAAGTGCAGAGGATACAGTTGAAACAATATGAATAAAAAAAAAAAAGGTGCTAGGATGTCTCCTTGTAAAAACCCCAAGAATGTCAAAAACTTCTGTCCCTACCTGTTAAATGCACCTTACTTCAACTGTTTTCTATTAACCATCATTTTTGCATCTAGTATTTCTTAAGGATTCCTTATTTTGGTAGAATTTGTTGGATCTTAAGTTCTGTGAAGCAATTCAAACTGATTTTGAGAAACTTATGAGTAACACATAATTTGTCTGTCAATATTTTACCAGTTCTTAAGAGTGGTGAGCTGGCAGAATTGTTAGTTAGCCTGGCAAAACACTGCTAATCCTTTTGACTGTCTTTACATTCTTGAGTTCAAATTCTGCTGAAGTTAACTTTGCCTTTTGTCCTTTCAAGGTCAATGAAATAAGTATCAGTTGAGCTGGCCTTGTGCCAAAATCTGAAGCGAATATTTTACTGGTTGAGGAATTCTTTCTGAATTCAGTCTACTTTGTATGGAAAAATTTATTCCAACCTCTTGCTGGATATAATTGTGATGTTACAGATCTTAGCTGCTAATCTAATATCTCTGTATCTCTGCAGTAAGTTCAAGTCACTCCCCACTTTTTTTTTAAAGGAAAGAATAATTACAGCTTTCAGTGCATTGATTGGAGATGGAGAAAATTGTCATTAAATTCTAGTTTTCCAGGTGCCATGAGGATATGTTGTCCAGTCCAAGGGTCTTTGTTTTTTTTTTTTCCTATCATTTTAGCCCAAACTTCTGTTCTGCTGCTGCAACGTTATCCACTTTGATGTTCAGTTAATAGCTTATGATAGCTTGTATAGGTTTATCAGTAATGATTGGAATTTTCCCAAGAACATTCTGAAAGTGGTCTTTCCATTGGTTGAGATGATTCTATTATCATGTGGTTATTAATTTTGTCTTTTTCTTGCCACAGACTTCATTAGCGGTCTGCCGAACTAAATAGAACTGTTGATCATCAGATAAACCTTAGCTTGAATTTAGTTTCGTTGCTCCATCTTATTTGTAGCAATAAGTTCTTTTTGAAGATTTCTTCTGTTTTGATATATTGTTGTACGTAACTGTCATTCTAGGTTGTTTGCTTGAATTTAGATCTAAGAGGAACAGAGCCTGAATCTACATCATGACGTGATGTGACAGAATTGTCTGAAGTAGTATCAGAAGAGTTCAAATCCGTTTTTGACCTTCATGTCCTGTTTACATATTTCCTTATTGTTTGTCAAAATATTCCACTCATATGCAACTACAAAAGAAAACTGAAAGTATGATGTTTACTTAATGTATTTATGAGAAGAAACCTTATATACACTACATATATTTTAAAATATAACATTCAAATTGGATTATATATCCTTAAATCCTTAAAATGTTTTAGCCCGGAGGCCGCGGCCATGCTGGGGCATGTTGATGATTACTAAACTTATCTAGATGTTCACAAAATATGTGTATATATGTCTTAGGTGTTGTTTCCCTGTGTGTTGGTTGTTTTTGCGCATGCTCACTTATTAAATGTCTTCATATATCTTTTGTCTTTGAATGGTTTGACTATTTCACATTATGATCATGTTTGTGTTCACGATTTGCTGTGTGTATGTGTTTGTGCCTTTTTGTGTGTTTGTGCCTTTGTGTGTGTGTGTGTGTGTTTTCATATCATGTGTGTCTGTCTTCTACATGCATGGTTTTCCATTTCCATAAAAAATGACACTAAGTTTCTTTAATCTGTTCATATAAAAAGGGACAATATTGTTCTATTTTGAGAGTTCTAGGACCCAGAAATGTTTGGAATTATTTTAGGCAAAAGAGCTTTTGCATAGGAGATTGGTTAAGATATTTTATTATTGTAGGATATTGTTTTCTCTAAAATCCAGGATGGACTGATAGATTTAGAATTCTAGTTTCATTAAAATAAAAAGGAAAGCAATACAGTTTAAGGTCAAACAAAAGTATGTAATAAAACTTCTGTGTGTCTAGTGGCTGAGTTACTTTTTGAGTGTTGGGCCACATGGAAGCAATGCCCAAGACCTTTGACATCTCGTGCTTGAGAAGACCCATCAAGCCGAGCAAAATTGCAGTCGTGGCAGATGCTGGTGGCATGTAAAAGCACCCATTACACTTTCGGAGTGGTTGGCATCAGAAAGGACATCCAACTGTAGAAAACTATATCAAATCAGACTGGAGTCTGGTGCAGCCTTTCAGCTTACCAGCCTTGGTCAAACCGTCCAACCCATGCCAGCATGGACAACGGACACTAAATGATGATATATATATGAAACTTTGTCTTTTTTGCTTTTGTCTTCCCCACCCTGCAGCCACACATTATAGAACTTTTGTTATTCATTTCTGTGGGCTAGGGTGCATAGACTTTACACTAATTTATATAGTGATCTGTGTCCTGAAGCAGCAGTATTTAGAATATGTAATTCATAGCTATTTGCAAATGGTTTCAACAACACTATGAACACCATTGTCAGTGGATGTCAACTTCCGTGGAAAAACCCACACTGCCAGTGGTTGAATAACTACTTAGGAAGTACAAAAAAAAAAAAAAAAAAAATCAAGGTAAAAGAGACACTCTGGAAATTTGATATGTTAGCTTTAGTAGAGACAGATTTGTCTCTTTAATAGTTTAGTAGAGTTGTCTAAATCTGGTCAGTTCTAGCTTGTACTCTAGTACTTAAGCATTCAGATTTCTTGGGCATATGTAATGCTTATTTAATATATTTGCACCTTTTTTTTTTTTTCATTATTAAATGTGATAAATGAAAAGAAAAATTGCTGTGTGCTGAATGAGACTGAATTCTGGATGTCAAGTGGATGATGAAACGTAGAATTTTTCTTTTTTGTCCACAAAAAAAGTAGAGGTTTGTCTTATGCGAGGGTGCATTTTATATTATGGCAAATATGGTATTCACATGGGTTAAGATTTTGATGATAATGTTGTTTATTTTTAGAAAGACATTGTAGGGTAGGTGTGAGAAGCCAGATCAGGCTAATTTGAATCTAAAACAATATTTTGGCTGGATATGGCTGGTTTAAATGCTGAAGAACTACATTATGTATCTGTGTGATATAGGCAAGAATTTCTAAAGATGGATGGTTTACTATCAGATGCTGTTTATATTGACATGGCTTCACCCTTTAGCATTCAGATTATTCTGTACTTCCTTTTCAGTCATTGTTTTTAATTAATCAGTCATTGTTTTGTAGTTTTGAAATTATGACGAAGTGACTGTAAATGTTATAGCATAGAGGGGTAGATGTGATAAGCTGGATCTGGCTGGCCAGAAGATAAAACAGATAGCACTTTTGGGCTAGATATGGCTGGTTTAAAAGTTTAATCAAACATTGTCTTGTAGCTTTAAGATTTTGAAGATGTTATTGTTTACTTTTAGAATGACAATGTAGGATATGTGTGGGAGGCCAGATCTGGCCAGACTGAACATAAAACAAGGTAGAATATTTGGGCTGGATATGGCTGGCTAAACTTTTTTTGATACCAACCTGCTTGAAAATGCTCCTGGTTTTATAGTACAAATTTTTTGTTTTTAAATAATCTTATTCCAAACACCAGATTAATAATGAGTTATTTTATTAATTTTAACATTACTTTCAAAATGAATTGAAATGTATTTCAACAGAAATATGGTAGCAAAAGGGTTAAATTTATTCCAGTGGTTTGTTGTAATTGTTGTTGTTGTAGCTTTGTTTATCCAACTTCTATTTTCTTAAAAAAAATTTTTGGTCTGTTGTAAAAATATTTTAATGCATTCACAGTTATGTAAAGTTGTACTTAGGAAATTGAGACGTTTTCTGTTTAGTTTTATTTCTTTGTAATTGATTTCACCACTTGTTTGAATTCAAACAATGCAGTGTATCCTGTGTGTGAATGAGAAATGGTGCTCAGTAGTTCTTTTAGGCATCCACAGAATGCATTAACACCAAGTAGCTGCATGTGCGTGCGCGCGCGCGCACATACACACACACTGATTTGCATAGTCTTAATAGATTCCGGCACATTCAAATCTGCCAGAATGTATTAAAAATAATTATGCAAGTCATCATTTTGATTCTATCAGTTCACCATTCATATTATTTACCACAGACAGTTTACTCAATAAAAAAGTACTTCATCCAGTGAGAGATAAAAATCATTTAATGTACACAATTACAAAAGAGCTGCTCTTTTTTTTTTGTTTTTTTTTTTGTTTTTCTTATCGCCCGGCATCCTGGTTTTTAATTACATGTAGCGTTATGAACTGAGCTTGAAAGTATTCTTGTACCTACATAGCCTGTTGTATAATCGACAGTTTAATGTATCTTAAAGCATGAAACTGTTAGTAGCTCCTTGGTAATTGTGTAAATGATATATATATATTTCTTTACTACCCACAGGGGGCTAAACACAGAGGGGACAAACAAGGACAGACAAACGGATTAAGTTGATTCTATCGACCCCAGTGCGTAACTGGTACTTAATTTATCGGCCTTGAAAGGATGAAAGGCAAAGTCGACCACGGCGGAATTTGAACTCAGAACGTAACGGCAGACGAAATACGGCTACACATTTCGACCGGCGTGCCAACGTTTCTGCCAGCTCGTCGCCTATATGATATATATATATTTATATATGTTATTACATAGCCCAAGTTATATTACCAGCATTTTGCCATTTCTGTTTGATTTCTATGAGTTTCATTTATCCTTATGACCTTTAATTTTTATTCAACATTTCTCCGTGTAGAATTTGTAGCTAATCTTTGTGATTTGTATACGTATTAAGCTATTGAAAGCCACCCCTCAAAGAGGAAGAAGGTAGATTCGATTAACTTGAAGGAAACAGTTTCAGCCATGAACTGATCAAATTTTCATTGACCAAAGATATTTTTGGTTAAAGACTAAACACTTGCTTTTAATATTGGTAGAAAAAAAATCAATAAATACATTTCATTCTGTAAGTCCATTTTGACAATAAGTCTGGTTTCCATTGCTGTTTTGCCTTATGGCCTGTTGCTGCATATATTCCGATTTTCATTGTTAAAGATGACAACTGTCTGCTGTCAAATATTTTCTTGGCTGCATGAATGAATATTAAATTTTCATATTGGCTTTTGACATCCTTTGCTTTCATACTTCATTTTGTTGTTTGCTCTAGAACCAATTATAAATACAGGTTTTCATATGACAAAATTAGATTTTTATTTTAAAATTTATTCAAACTGTAATAGTTTGAAAACAAAAAAAAACAATTTTTCTTTAAAGATATCGCATTTCTGTACATTCCTTAATTGGGTACCTTAGCATTTCAACTCTACACAAATGTCTTTTGATTTTCATATATATTTTCATATTTTACTTAGGTAGAGCAATACTAATAATCTGGTGCTAAAACAATTTACTTCATCTTCAAAATAAAGCATTATTTGAGTACAGAGCATAATATAAAATTAAACAAGTGTCAAAGGAACAGGAAATTATGCAGTGAACTTCATTAGCTAACAACTGTTTCAACTATTAGATGCTGTGCATTGGGTGCTGGGCACTTGTGTGTCACCTTATAGCTTCCTCAGAGCTATAAGATAATGCACAGTAACTCAGCTTTGTGTGCACTGCATCTTATTGAAGAAACAGCTGTAAGCTAATGTTCATTGCATAATTTCTTGTTCCTTTACCTTTATTTAATTTCGTGTATAACAAAAGTCAGTGTGGGGATAAGAATATAGAATTTCAACCCTTTTGAGATGTAAACCTAATAAAAAATGCTCTGGCCATTACTCTGGCTACTCTAACTTTATGTGAAAATTTTATCCTTTTGTTTTTTTCAGCCTGCTGACTGTAAGGCACTGATTGAAAGATTAAAGAATTGTTCTGAAGATGAACTATTCAGTGAGTTGACCCATATAAAGTCATGGACTTATGGGAAGGTAAGATCTTTTATATTTTGCTTAATTTTTTTTTCTTGTTGTTTTAATATCTTTAGGCTTTCATTGCAAAGTTGAATGACAGAATGTTATCTACCCTCCCTTTACAAACAGATACTATTTTGGGGATAAACACTTCAGTTTTATCAATTTCTATATAATTTTAGCAATAAATATGGCGTAAATACTGTAAACAAGAAATAGTTGAATAAAGCAAAAAAGTGATAAAAGAAAAAAAAGCAACATATAATGAAGAGCCAACTGTTTAACCCCTTAGCGTTCAGAATACTCTCTTAAATGCAATGCTTTTTGAATTATTTTGTGACTTCAAGATCTTGGCAATGTGATGGACATTGTAAGGTGTTTGTGAGAGATCAGATCTGACTGGTTTGAGCATAAAACAATATTTGAGCCTGGTGTGGCCAATTTAAATGCAAAAAGAGTTAAAAAAAAAACAAAAAGACTACATTGAATATTGGGAAAGTTAGCCATGTAGTATGATTGGCTGCAATAATATATTTATATGATTACACCTGTTTCCTCTGGCTAATGCCACTTTTCCTCTTTGGAACAATTTTTGAACTGTCCCTTCCCCCCCATTTCATATGTGCTCAACAGTGTTTTCATTAAGAGTAAGATTTGAAAAATTTAGCATTTAAACTCTTGAGCATTTAAACTGGTCCTATCTGCCCAAATATTTTATCAGATCCTGCCTCTTGCTCCTATGCGACAACATCACTCTAAAAATAAGCAGTCGTTCCTTTGAAATCTTGAAGCCTGGAGAAAATGCATGATTAATTCAAAACAAACATTACATTTGACTGAGTCACCTGAATGCTATAGGGTTAACATCATGTAAGCCTTGTGATATTTACAGCTTCAACCACTCCAATTGTTTTAGTTTCATTTTCACTATTATGGACAGAAATACTGATGTTTGTGTCATCTCTCGTAAAATTGAACCACTCATTTTTTTCCCTGAAAGAGAAACCGTTCAGATTTATCTTTAACCTTAATTGTTGTCTGTCATTTAGTGAAAGATGGTGTATGTGGGTCATAAAAATATAATGTAAAACTCTGTGCTGAAAGTCAATAATTCTAATATACTTTTGATAGCTCAGTATAAGAAACTAAATATATAAACCTATAAGATTAAGATAGGGTAAAACCACACGATATCTGGATTAGTTTTCAAGTATTTTTCCTCTCACAAATTAGCTTGTTATCTAGGGCACAGCAAAATTTAAGTTGTCACAAGATCTCATGATCAAGTCTTAAGTGGTTAAATTAAATGTTTAGATAGCAGTAGTTATATTATTAAAGCCTTTTGAGAGAATCCTTTATCATTGACAAATTTCTGCAAATGAACTCATTAGCTCTCTCTTGTTACTGACATTTGGCAATGGTTACTATATTAACTTAAGTATCTGATAACTCATATTAATGATTGAATATATATTCATATATGGTTTATGATTTATCTTGGTAGTGTAACTTGACACTCTCACATTCAGTTTTACATTTAAAACTACAACCAATTACAGGCATGGCTGTATGGTTGAAAAATTCAGTTCTACTGTGCAGCACCTTGTCATCTGCTATAGCACTAGGGTTACAAAAGACTTGTGGTTGGATTTGGTCAATAGCACCTGGAAGAAGCTTAGTGTGTGTGTGTATCATCACTGTTTTACCACCTACTTTTCTATGCCTGGGTCAAACAGGAGTTCATAGGGTAGAATTTTCTCTGGTTGGTTGCACTTCTGTTGTGAACCTCCACTTATTTCTAAGTGGAGTAATAATTGCCCAGTCTATTGATCAGCAAGCATCTTAAGTCGCGTTTGCCCAGAGAAATGGAAGCAAGCAACACCATCTGAACGTACCATTTTGTTTTGAAAGATCGTGCAATGTCTGGACAAGTCATGAAGGCTTTGGACATTCTTTCACAATAGACTACTAGTGAAAGACCCCATCAGCAAACACGTGCAAAGACAAAAGAAATACAGACTCTCTCATATGCACACAGATGCATACAATTATACATATGATAGGTTTTTCTCTTATACTCATATATGTACATATGAACTCAACCTCTCCTCTCCACACCACTGATGTTATCCAAGGAAAGGCAAATGCCGATAGTTTGACATCAGTGATATTGCAACTCAGCTGAGTGAACTGGAGCAATGTGAAGATAAAGTGTCTTGCTCAAGAACACACAGCCCGACCCATGAATTGATCTCACTACCTCATGATTGTCCATGTGATGCTCTAACCACCGAGCCATGTGCCTTCACAAATAATTGCAGCTAAAGCTATAACGTATGTGTAAATATTCTTTTCTACTCTAAGCACAAGGCTCAAAATTTTTGAAGAGGGGGCTAGTTGATTAGATCGACCCTAGTATGCAACCAGTACTTAATTTATCAACCCCAAAAGGATGAAAGGCAAAGTCGACCTCGGTGGAATTTGAACTCAGAATGTAATGTGTAAATATTGAGTAAACCCTTTGCATAGGAAAAGCTGAAGGTTTATTATTTATAGTCTTCTTTGAAAATTATCATCCTCCACCACCAAAAAATGTGCACATGTGCACCCCCCCCCCAATAAAACACCTACTTTCCAGTTTGATAGGATTTGGGTTGGAAGGCTGCCTCATGCTGTACTGTCTCAGTTTTGGCATGGTTTCTTTGTCTTCTTAAACCTTCTAATACCAACCACTTTTCAGTGTGGCAGCTGGACCAGTGAGGTCAGCCTGCAACTTAAAGAGCTCTCATGACAGGAAGGCGATGGGTGAAATACAGGGGGGGGGGCGGATAGGGAGATGGTTTTAGACAAGGTGATGAGAGAGGGTGAAGTATTATGAGAGGAATTGTGAGAAGGTGGTTCTGGAGGAAATAAGGCACTGTTGGTGGGAAGAAAGAGATGTGGAAGGGATTAAGGGTTGATGTGAGGAGTTAGTGGGAAAGATAGGGAAACAGTTGTAAAGACTGAAGTAGGTTTTGTTGAGGGAGATCCAGTTACAAGGATGAATAATAGTGGAAGGTATGAGAAGGAAACACAAGAGGAACAACTGAGGGTCATGAGGTGTATGTGTGAATGTAATCTTCAATCATTTCACTTCATATATTCTAGTAGCAATTGCAATGAACCCTTTTTTTTTTTTTTTTTTTTTTTAATAAATAAAAGAAGGGAAGTGGGTTTGAACTTAGCACCTCTGAGTTTAATGGGCTAAAGGAAAGCAGACACAACAGTTCATGGCTTACTACAGTAAGCAGCAACTGCAGCACATCGGGAAGCAGCAACTGCAGCACATCGGGAAGCAGCAACTGCAGCACATCGGGATATTGATCAGAGCTAGTGTGGATGTTTGTAGCAAGACTGGACTGCACTGAACACACCAAGATGTTGGTAGCTGACCATGTTAGGTTGTCATTATTACAAGGATTATTTTTAGAATTAATTGAAACATGCTGCAGTACGTTTTGTCTAAATCGTTCTATATAGTCTGGAAAGAGTTTATCTAACCAGTAAATATAAAATTTATAAGTTTTTTTGTTTTAGATTAACTGTTGTTTTTATTTTACAGTGTGAACTCTACCATTGGGTAGATGTTTTGGATAAATTTGATGAAATCTTGGAGAAAGCATGCCAGAGCCATTCTTCCAACAAATGGACATTTGCTTGTGATGTTTTGGGCAATGAGAAGGTAAGTGTGTCGCTCATGGGAAAATTCTTTTAAAATGTAAATTGAAACTAGTGCAGGTGTGGCTATGAAGTTTTCTTGTAAACCATGTGGTTTCAAGTTCAGTTCCACTGCATGATACCTTGTGCTGTGTCTTCCTCGACCAACCAAAGCTTGTGAGTGGGTTTGGTAGATGGAAACTGAAAGAAGACCGTGTATGTCTCGTTCTGGTCTAACGACTCTCCGTGTTTGTTTTTGTTCGGTTTCCTTGTATGTCTCTACTGTCATGTTTTTGTTCCCAACTTTGACCCTCCGTAAATCCTAAATTTTTATCTTAGAATTTATGGGAGCAACTGTCTTTGAAGTCTCATGTTGTCGTTAAATGCTAAAAATGAGGAGTAGATAAGTAGCTGACAACTGATGAAGGCTCCCTTTTGTGTGTTTACTTGCCCTATTTTCCATTTTCTTCTCGTTTATGTATTTCATGTTATCTGTACCATTGGTGACATCCTATGCACACAAACACACACACACACATGTATGTATGTTTGTATTTAAAGGTTGTTTGCTTTGCACCATTGCCAAACAGAATATGTGATCCTTTACATGAAAAATGAGTAACAGTCAGCATTGGGAAGGGCATTTGGCTGTTTTAAAAAATGTCTCTATAACACATCCATCTAATCCATGGAAACTGATGTAAAAATAAATTAAATTATAACCATCAAACTGGTTTCTGAGTATGAAAAACTTTCACTTTTTAAATGCTTCGAGGTTTTCCTTTCCCAATCTTGATTATCTCCGGTAGCATTTACTTTATTGGTTAGTTGAGATGCAATCTCACTTGCAATGTCTTTATTTACTGGCATAAAAGATATGTTTTTATCCTATAGGCTTGACTGCTATTAAGAGTTTGGAGGTAAATCCATCATTTTGCACCAGCTTTGATAAAGTGACATGGCTGGAAAGGTTTCTTGTAGCATCTTGCCAATTGTCATGGTTCCATATTTTTGTCATCTGATGGTGCGCACAACAACAGAAACCCAGCTATCTTTATTTGTTGTTGGATGTCTTTGGGTGGTGGATGTTCTATCACCATATTTATTGTGCAAACTGGGTGCATTTTATTCTTTTTTGCTCTAGGCACAAGGTCTGAAATTTTTGGGGAGCTGGCTAGTTGATTAGATTGACCCCAGTATGCAACTGTTACTTAATTTATCAACCCCAAAAGGATGAAAGGCAAAGTCAACCTCGGCAGAATTTGAACTCAGAACGTAAAGACAGACAAAATACTGCTAAGCATTTCGCCCAGCATGCTAACATTTCTGCTAGCTTGCCGCCTTAACAGGGTGCATTTTATTGTGCCATCTGCACCAGACAAGTTGTTTGTGGTAAGACTAAAGACTGCTGTCTGTCCTAGCCACTGCTGCAATTTGTGAAGTTTGCATCTCTGTATATTACTTTCTGTGACCGGGTTTTTACGGTTGGATACCCCTCCTATCATAAACCACTTTACAGCATGAATTGGGTGCATTTTATCAGCCCACTAACAATAGAAGTCACCTGCTGCAGCAGTAAAGTTTCTTCTTCAGCTTATATTAGTCTTTCTTCAAGATTACTGGTCTCCTAGATGTGTTACCTTCACTGTGGTGAAGGCCACATCTCTCCATGTAATGAGGGGGTTTAATTATTATGAAGTTTGCAAGAACTAGAGAGATTGTCCCTACTATAGCTTACAGAATTCTTTCTACTCTGTATCCATTTTTACAGGTTGCTGTTGCTCTACATCTTTGCACAGAGGGTGTTAAGAACAAGTGGGTTGTCAATAGAGAATTTGCCTTGCCCTAGGGAATTGAGTTTCAGTGAAGGGAGTCAGATTATCCAGGTTGTTAAATTTGAAATGGGTAGGAGGGAAAGTTTACTAACCTTCATAATTCAGTTGTTACACCGAAATAGGAATATTAAGTTTTCATGTATAAATTTTTGAATTACCAGCTGAATATTTTTCATGCCAATAACAAGAAAAGTAGTTTTCACTCTAAGAGATCCTAATAAATATTAATATTGCTAGGAATATAGTCAGGGAATCCAAAACACCGTCTTTGGCAATATGTTATTGATAATAATATGTCTCTTCATGCTTATTAAATAAATAATAAAAAATGTTTTTGTTTTATTTTTATTATTATTTTGCTCTTATTTTTGTTTAGCTGAAGGACCTGCTACTCCAGGTGCTACAGTTTACAGCCCTACTCATAGAACACAGCTTCTCCCGACACCTGTACAATTCGACGGAGTATTTAACCATACTACTCTCGTCATGTGATATGACAGTGGTCCTTGCTGTACTTAATCTGCTGTATGTTTTTGGGTGAGTAAACTTTGCTGCTAACACTTGCATTCCTCTTCCTCCTCAAAACACTCATCTTCCTCCTCAAAACACTCCTCTTCCTCCTCAAAACACCCCTCTTCCTCCTCAAAACACCCCTCTTCCTCCTCAAAACACCCCTCTTCCTCCTCAAAACACCCCCTTCCTCCTCAAAACACCTCTTCCTCCTCAAAACACCTCTTCCTCCTCAAAACACTCTTCTTCCTCCTCAAAACACCCCTCTTCCTCCTCAAAACACTCCTCTTCCTCCTCAAAACACTCCTCTTCTCCTCAAAACACCCCTCTTCCTCCTCAAAACACCTCTTCCTCCTCAAAACACTCTCTTCCTCCTCAAAACACTCTTCTTCCTCCTCAAAACACTCCTCTTCCTCCTCAAAACACTCCTCTTCCTCCTCAAAACACCCCTCTTCCTCCTCAAAACACTCCTCTTCCTCCTCAAAACACCCCTCTTCCTCCTCAAAACACTCCTCTTCCTCCTCAAAACACCCCTCTTCCTCCTCAAAACACCCCTCTTCCTCCTCAAAACACCCCTCTTCCTCCTCAAAACACTCCTCTTCCTCCTCAAAACACCCCTCTTCCTCCTCAAAACACCCCTCTTCCTCCTCAAAACACCCCTCTTCCTCCTCAAAACACCCCTCTTCCTCCTCAAAACACTCTTCTTCCTCCTCAAAACACATCGTAAAACATTGGATAATATGGCCAGAAATTCACTAAACACAATAGTGAGCATCCCAGCTTGAGCCGAAATCACATTTAAAAATATTTGTAAATATTTCACCATTCATTATTTTCATTTAACATCTGCTTTCCATGCTGGTATGGGTTGGACGGTTTGATAGAAAACTGGTAAGCCGGGGAGCTGTACCAGGTATATATTGATTTGTAATTAAATCAATTGTAATAGAAATGATTCTTGTTCTCATTTGTTTTTCTCTTTTTCTCATTTGTTTTGTAGAAAACGTTCCAACTTCATTACCAGGTTGGGTGTGGAGAAGAAGCAAAGTCTCATATCTAGACTTACACACTTGGCTGAGGTAAGGAAATAGTTTGAACAGGAGGAAATGTTTTAATGAAAACATCTTCCTATTCTTGTATGTTGGATTTGCATATTTGTGCAAACATTGTTTAATAATTCAGGCATCTAATGTGTACAGTTCAATCCCTTAGCATTCAAACCAGCCATATCTGGCCCCAAATATTCTACATCTTTTTATGCTTAACCCTTTAGTGTTCGCATTATTCTGCCAAAATTAATCCTTTTTTATCCACATTGCCTTGAACTAATCAGGCATTATCTTGTAGCTATGAGATTTTGATGAGATAGCTGTGAATTTTTCAAACGATATTGTAGGGCTGGTGTGAGAGACCAGATCTAGCCAGTTTGAACATAAAACAGGTAGAATACTTTTGGCCGGATATGGCCGGTTTAAATGCTAAAGGGTTAAACCATCCAAATCCAATCTTTCATGCCTGCCCTACAATGTCATTCTAAAAAAATAAGCAACCACATCATTGAAATCTTGAAGATATGAGATAATACATGATTAATTCAAAACAATGTGAATGAATAAGCATTACATTTGATAGGGTAATCTGAATGCTAAAGGTTTAAACTGTCGGAAATTCCTCAATTCTGAGAAGTCCTTGCAGAATACAAAATCTTATTTCAGCCAATTGCCATTTCTTGGTTGCTTGGCAGTAAAGTAAATCACGAGAACTATCAACCCTTTCACTGTGAAATTAAATTTCCTGGTTATTCCCGTAATGATGTTAAATATCTACCAAAACTAGAATTAATATTTTCTGCAAGTTGTGTTGCCTCTTCAAACAGAAAATAGTTTCAAACATGATATTCCCCATACAAAAGATAGATTGGTATATAAAACTACTTTCTGCTGTTAAGGGTAAGGAAATTTTAAGCAGATATATCTGCTCTCCGCAGTAAAAGGGGTTAGTAATTATAGAGAAAATGGGATTTATCTTTAACCCTTTTGATAGCAATCTGGCTGAATTTGCCTCTAGCTCTAATACAAATGTCTTGTTTCCATAAGTTCTGGATTAAAATCTTCCACGAAACCTTAGTCACAATTTGTGTTCCTGACACTAGCTTAATAACTAACTTATTTGACTAAATTCTTTGTTATATTTAAAATTAATTGAAAGAAACACAGAGCATCTTTATAAAAATATGGTAACAAAAGGGTTAACATCATTTCTTAGGACTAGGGTGAAAATATGATCTGGATAATATATATTGCTATTAACTTTTCAGGTAGCTAAGTTATCAACTATTTACTTATATTGTTAATTTCTCTGTTTATATTGTAAAGTTGTTTCTGAAGAAAAGAAAAACTGAAAACTGTTTATAAAACTAAATATTCACAATTGATGAAATACCATGAATTTTAAATTCTTTTCTTGCAGAGTTGGGGTGGAAAAGAAAATGGCTTTGGTCTTGCTGAGTGTTGTAAAAATATACCTGTTTCCGTAAGTTTTATTTCTGCAAAATTCATATTAAATGCACCTTTTATACCTTTTTTTTTCTTTCTGAATCTTGTCTTTTCCTAAAGACCAGTTCAAATTCTCCATTAGAGTTTATCATTGTTTAGCAATGTCTTTATTTACTTAATAACAAATTACATGAAGTAATTTGTAATTAATACTTTCCATATTCTTCAGATGAAGAACAAAATTAAAGATGTCGGTGTTAAAGCCAATTACTTTGTTGGTCCAGGCTGAAAATAAGTTTTAAAGTAGATTTGCTGCGTCAATGAGTTGTGTGTAAATAATTTCTACAATATCATTGTGTTTGAATATGAGACTGTAAACATTGATTATGGGACAAAATTGAAGACGTAATCAAAATCTAATGGAACCTCAGTAAATTTATACATTAAAATACAGAAAGAAAACCTCAAAAAAAAAAAAAAACCTACGAAAGAGTTGGCTTCATTTTTAAGCTGTAGACATATTCTTTGTTTGATGTGAATTGCAAGTTTTAAATATCTAATGTTGAATAAAAGGTTAGAATTAGTATATGGTTACTTCATTTACTGAATGTTTTTTCTGAATTTTAAGTAAACAAAACTATATATATATATATATATAAACCTTAGTTATTAGTAAAGTGTAGCATAAAAACTATAATATATATATATAAAGCCTAGTTATTAGTGAAGTGTAGCATATTTACATAAAATGTCCGTAACCCTAATGTAGGTTGAGATAAGGTGATAGTAAAGTGTTTCATATTCTCTCATCCCACGATGAGTGACAAAAGGAGATCTCATTGTCAAACCAGTTACTCTGGTTATGTATATTCTCAGACATTGATTTAATACACATTCCTCCATACATTCCTGCTAATGTTTACGAATACGGGGGACATCTTTTAATTCTGATATTGCAAATAAGATGCAAATACTTGCCTAACGTATTATACATGCACTTTAAAAATGATGAATTTAATTTTTATGTTTGTTTGGCAATACGTATAACTGCTGACGATAATGAAGGATAGGTTGTATTCCAAATTGAAGTAGCTAGAAAAACTAACAGAAGTGGACATGCATTCAGATGATGACTCTATTATGACATAGGCATAGCTGTAAATTCTGTGGGAGATTTAGTATTGTTGTTGAAATAATAAAGCCCCAGTATTTGCCTAGTGAGTTTTAACCATTCACTGCAATACAGTGGTGAAATGATATTGTAGAAATTATTTTCACATAACTCATTGACAAAGCAAGTCTACTTTAAATTATGTCTGCATGCCCTACTACCAGAGGTGTTTCTTTTTATTTATATATAATATATATATATATATATATATTTATATATCACCATGATCATCGTGACCGGCCAGGCTATCAGATGTTGCTACACATCGCTGGTCACAATGCGCTTCACATTGTTTTAGCCTTCAAATGACGCCATCCTGCTGGCTAAGCGAGCAGGCCAACAGAAGAAAGAGTGAGAGAAAGTTGTGGCAAAAGAGTACAGCAGGGATCGCCACTACCCCCTGCCGGAGCCTCACAGAGCTTTAGGTGTTTTCGCTCAATAAACACAATGCCCGGTCTGGGAATCAAAATCGCGATCCTACAACCATGAGTCCGCAGCCCTAACCATTGGGCCATTGCACCTCCACATATATATTTATTTTTATTTATATTTATATATATTTTTATATATTTATAGATGTGTTTATATTTGTTTATGTTTATTTATGTTTATATATATTTATATATGTTTATTTATATATATATTTTTATTTATATATATATATATATGATGAATTCTTGTGAACAACAAATGAGGGTTTGGTAAATGATTAATGTTAATCATGTTCTATGGACACGAATGAGTCTCTTGAGGCCTACTGGTGCCTTGCAAACCTTTTGGCTAATGGAACAGGTTGAGGTCTCAGTTTGCTTAAATGCTTATGTATCATTTACTATTTGTTTTCTTGAGTGGACAGCAAGGCCTTTTGCTTTGTGCCACAAAACCACAGCGGCAAGTAAGGTTTCCATTTAGTGCGCAGCATTTTGCCAGCATGCCTTCATGCTTGTACAAAGTTGGTCCTGATGTTGGAGTTGACTTGAAATCATTGAACTGAAGAGAAGCAGGATTGGTGCCAGGTCCTGCGTTCTGATACTTTATATTCCCAGGAAGAAAAGGGAATGTTGCATTGCATCAGATTATCTTTTGTCTTTGAAGTGCCAGGATGGCCTTCCAACTGACCTAGCCTCAAAGCATACCTTGAAGAATGAAGGCATGTCATCGATTAGGTCATGGATGGTGATGAAAGGATTCTAATTGAAAGCTAACACCTGTTTGATTGTTCAATCCACACATTAAACAGACCATTGAATAATTAGGTGGTAAAATAAAGAAGTGGTATTGAAGCTGTATGTGTGTTTATCCTAATTTTCATTAGAGTAACGACCCTCCTTAGACACAAGATTTGTTTCAACCCACAAATTCACATCAAGAATCTTGCAAACCAAATATGGAAATGAAATATCTATCTGTATCGATCACACTGTCGGATGTTATACACTGCTGGTCACAATGTGCATTGTTGTAGCTTTCAAATGATACCATTCCACTGGTTAGATGAACAGGCCGACCTTCCTCCTGAATAGAACACCATTCCATTGCAGAGTGTACCCATTCACAGCTGACTGGACTGGAGTAATGTGAAACGAACTTTTCTTCGCTCAAGAACACAGTACACTGCCTGTTAGTGAATCGAAACCACAATCAACTTCACACATTTATATTAAATGATTATAGAGAACAACTGGTACATTCATCGGATATCATCTCTCTTTTTGCATTTCTGAAAATGTATTGTGAAGGTGTTTTAATAATGCCTTTTTAATATTTAGATTTTTGTGTATTCTTCAAGACATGGGAAAATAAATTTATAAAATCGGACTCTTCTTTCTCCTCCCCTTCCTTGTTCTTCAATCTTCCTCTAGTAAAAGGGGTCATCTTTTCTGTAGTCTTTAAAAGCCTGTCCTTATTAGTATTTCGCTTTTGTGTTCATAGCAATATCATTAAATTTACTTCTAATTGCAGAATTTTTCTCCCAGTGCTACTACACTCCATTTTGAATTCTATGCCGAGAACAAAGATGAAAAAAGTGGGAAAAAGGTACACTATTCTGCTCCATTAGTTTGAAACATCCAGTTATCAACCTGCACAGTTTGGAAAGGTGGATGTAAGAGTGACGTAATGTAATTTATACACACGTGAATGTGTGTGTGTGTGTGTGTGTGAGCATTTGTGAATAAGCTTGTGTATATTTGTGTCTGTATACATATATAAGCATATGTATATGTATTGAGTGCTCTTTCCTTTGTTTGTTCCACCAGACCTCTGTGTTTATATGGAATGCTATTACTTAGGATCTGTCCATATTCAACTCTCATCTATCACTCTTCTTTTTTGCTAACTGTTTCTCTCTTGCCATCCTCTATCTTCATTGTTATTCATCACACTCTCATCCCACTCCCTCTATCTCCCTCTCACTCTGGCTCCCTTCCGACTCTGTTGTGTTGGGAAAGAAGGGTGCAGACATGGAAAAGTGCAGAGAACAAAGACTGCTGAGTCTTTTTCAGGGACAAGGCAACATTCTGGTGCTGGTGAGGCAAAAGGTTGGCGAACATGTGAACTAAAGAGGATTCTTTAGTCTTGCTGGGCACCAGACAATTTCTGTGGGGCTGGTGTCACAATAGACTGTACCCAGTGCCTTTAAGCAAAGTGGTTGGTGTAAGGAAATGCGTCCATCACTGGATACTTTTCCTTATATTTGTGTTTTAATGATTGATAATTGTACCTTTGTTTTTCTTTTTATAAAGGGTTCTGCCAATGTCATAACCTGCATTCATATGGAAAGTGTAGACAAGTGTGGAAAGGTGCCATCTGAAATAATGGAAGAGTTAATTAACAGTTTCAGCATCCCAGAGGACCGACAGGTGAGCTATAAAATATCTCTCTTCTTGGAAAATATCTTTATTGTAAAAAAAAAAAAAAACCATACTTGTACGTATGGGATGGTTTATATGTTGGAACAGTTGTTAGTGTTGTACGTTTATAGTTTTTGCTTTTAGCTATTTTTTATGTGGCCGATGACAGTACCACCTGATTGGCACTCATGCCAGTGGAGCATTAAAAGCACATCCAAGCATGACCGTTGCCAGGGCTGTGGTTTGGCTCCCATGCCAATGGCATGTAAAAAGCGCCATTCGAATGTGATCATTACCAGCGTCACCTTACCGGCATATGTGCCAGTGGTATGTGAAAGACAACGTTCGAGCGTGGTCATTGCCAGTGCTGCCTGACTGATTCCCGTGCAGGTGGCACATAAAAAAAACCCTTCTGAGCGTGGCCGTTGCCAAAACTGCCTGCCTGGCCTTTGTGCTGGTGGCACCTAAAAACACCCACTACACTCTCGGAGTGGTTGGTGTTAGGAAGGGCATCCAGCTGTAGAAACTCTGCCAGATCTGATTGAGCCTGGTGCAACTTCTGGCTCACCAGTCCTCAGTCAAACCGTCCAACCCATGCCAGCATGGAAAGCGGACGTTAAACGATGATGATATCTTTCATTTTTTCTTTCTTTTTTATATTTTCAGATGCTTCTATATACTCATATTAGATTAGCTTATTTGTTCTCCAAATATGAAGCTAGAATACAGTGTGTGCAGGCCCGACTTCAGGCATTATCAGTACTTGGTGAGTTCAGTTTTCCTTTCAAGACATAAGACTAAAGAATTTAACAAAATTCATAATGATTGTATATTCATGCAGGCACACAAATATTTGTTTCTGCGGCATTTTCTTTTTTCTTTATTCTGTTCTATTTTATTTTAAAATATAAAAGTTGCATATTTTGGTTTGTATTTAACGTTAGAATGTTTTTCCTTTCCAGTATATTCTAATGCCATTCAAGACAACATGAATGCCTTGCTATATCCTGGTCTTATTGAAGAGCTGGTTGATATAATTGAATTAAAAGATATGGATATTGTGGTGAGTAGTGCATTGTAATCGTCATTTTGCTATCATTTAAATACTTCTGTTCACCATTCAAGATGACCTGCTCCAGGTGAGCTCTGTTTGGTGGTACACAGAAGGAATTGATTTGGTCCCCCTAGGACATTGGAGTGGAACAAATGTTGGTGAGGATGCTGAGAGCGCAAACTAGAATATTTTGACCACAGTTAGCAGGTCACAAATTTCTGATCCCACATCCTTGTGGTTTATGGGAATGGAAAATAGGCTAGTGAGTAACAAAAAAATGGAGCGGTTGTAGCAAGGGAGGGCTGTAGCAGTCTGCACAGGAGTTGTGAGGCTTCCAATTCCCAGCCATGAGCATATTCATTAATTTATTGTATTTGAACAGTTAGTTTCTTACTGCCTCATAACCTGACTTGACTAATTGCTGTAGTACCTGATGTATCGCTAGCTTTGTATGCGAGCAGCATTTGTCAGCTGTGCAGTATCATTCTCACTCCTTATCTCCAGCTATGAATTGTACCTTTCCATGCAAAGCTTTCTTATTAGTTTCTGTATGAAGTTGCTGCATTGCAAGTTTCTAACCTCAACTAATCCCCACCTCACCAAACATTTTCCAATTAATAACTAGTACATAATGATATGAACAGACCTTTCCTCTCTTAAAAAAAATGATGTGTGCACACAAAAACACTACAAAGAACTGAAAACAAATTTGTATTGTTTTCACTTGGAATATTCAAAACGCTGAGAAAATGTTTCAAATTTCTAATATAGTGAAATAAAAGCTGGTGGTATTTAAACACATGGAACTCAATGTTGTGAATATCATTCTCAGGTCACACAGAGAAATAGTCTGAAATATATTTTCACAGCAGCATTCTTAGTGGTGAAAACACCATTGCTTACATAATAGCATAAAAGAAAACCCGTGAAAATAAAAAGAAGACAGCAGGATATGAACCACTGCAGGTGGCATTTGCAAGACAAACTTTTATATGCATTATTTGCCATCAAACTACCTGGCTAATTTTCACAATATTTATGTTAACGACATATTTAGCTTAGTTTTTGACTGTTTAGATTTTTATCCTTTATATGTATTCATATATACTGCTTGGGGGTGGAGTCGCTTTATTTCGCTAGATTTTATTAAATATTTCATAATGTTTAAAAAGTAATTGTCAAGGAAACGAGTTTTTTTATAGCATTTTAAACATTTATTCTATATCTATTGCTGAAATTTATATAGAAATTCTGATACTATTGAAGCTATAGAAAAGATTCATTGACATAATTAGCTGTTCCTTTTGCCTAAAACAGAATTTTAAGATATATAAGCCATCTGGGTTTATGGGGTTGTAATGGGGGAAAATGTGAGAGGACTGAGAATTAAAAAGGCTTGAGGTTTGTTCTTTCCTCTCTGCTCGAAGGTCTGCTGTGTGATTGCCATATATGAATGAGGATTCTTGTATACTTTATCTTTTTATTGATTTAAATATTGTTTTCTTGGAAAAATAAGTCTTTTGTTTCTCAATCTGGTAGAAGTAAAAGGCATTCAACATTAAAAATTAAAATGTCAGCATTTTCCTTTTCTTTGTTTTGAATATCTGTGAAAAACTAATTCAATTAATTATCTTAAGATATATAATGTACTTAATTGTTTGGTTGTTTTTGTTGCAGGATATCAAGGCTGCTGCATTACGGACTCTAACATCAATAATACATTTAGAAAGAAACCCAAAGTAAGCTTCTTTTCCCCCATCTTATATTCTTCACTTTTTTGTTCCCAATAGAAATGTTTTTTTTTTTATTTTGGATGCTTATAAATTCATCATCGTCGTCATCATTTAAATAATTGTCTGCCTTCCATGCTAACATGGGTTGGATGGTTTGACAAGAGCTGGCCAGGTAGAAGACCACACCAAGCTTCTGTGTCTGTTTTGGTATAGTTTTTACAGCTGGATGCCTTTCCTAACCCCAGCCACCTCATACAGTGGACATATTGATAAGAAATTTGCATTTTTGTTGTTTTTGTGTGTGAGCCATAATTTCATGTCGGTTTAGTGTGACAGGCTGTTAGAATATGAAATAATTATCAACTTGAAACATGGTCAGACCAGATAAAATAGTTATTTATAGCAAGTGAGAGTGGAACTGTTGATGTAACTATGACATTCCTGTGATTTGATGAGACATTTCTGTTTGCATTAATTGTGAAGATGCAACTATATTGCATTATGCAGAGTATGTATATTAATGTAAACGTGTAGGAACAATTTCTTGCAAACTGAAAGTTGTACTACATGATGATGATTACAAAACGGTCTAAATCCCATGGCGATCAGCTTTAATAAATACATTCATCTCTCAAACCTTCTTTATTTTACACACACATTGAACATGCATAACAAGCTAGCTTATCTAGGTTATGATGGATAGGAGTTTCATGCTATCAGGCAGTGATTCCAAATTTAAAGGTTTTTCAACGGAAAATATGGAGATAGCGAGAAAAAGAATGAATGAGGTACAAAAGCATGTGGTGTACGAGAATGAATAGGATATTTCTGTATCTGAAACCGAAAGCAGCGATTCTGAAGAAACTGAAAGCGGCGATAGCGACAGCAAAGACGATTTTACATCAGAATGAATTAAAAATTTTTTAAATGTTTTTATTAGCAATTTTTCTGAGGAGATGGGGTCTATCTGTAGTCTTTCTTAGGAAGCAAAACCATTAGACATTTATTTTTTTCAGTATGCTTGTTTGAAGCGATCACTGCGGAAACAAACTGTTACGCAGAATGTAAACAAACAGTATGTGCCAGGAAAGGCCACAAAATGGGGGATCAAAGTTTGGAAAATTTGTGAAGCAAATACTGGGTACTGCCGTGGATTTAGTTTTTATATGGGGAAAATAATGTTAGTCAGCATGGCCTAGGGGACCATGTGGTCTGGAATTTATCACTTCCATACCATAACAGGGCTGTATATTATTTTTTGACCGTTTTTTTTTTTGTTCGGTCAAACTTGCGGTGGATTTAAGTGGATTCCAGTATTTCAGTTTATTTTACCTTTATGGTACACCTGTTCTTTTGTGCATTAAATTCAACTGATAATCTAGTGATGTGCACAATTCTATATCAAAATTTTGTTGCATACCCAATTGAATATTAGCTGATGATTCATTTTCTATAGTGATGTTTAAACAAAATTTTAATATTTTTACCTTTTGCTCAGTTTACCTGGATTTACCTGTAATTAGAGTCACTTTGAGACAAAAGTTATACAATAGAATTGATTAAGAACCCTTCCTTTATGTTCTAAATATCACATTAATATGTTGATAATAAAAAAGTTACAGTTGTTTAATGAAACCAATCTAAATTAATGATTATCTTGGAATTTAATTGAAACTCATGAGGGGTGTATTTTGGTCAGAAATATAGTAACGAAAGAGTTAAATGAAGATGATTCTGTAACTTCACTTACGCTGCTAATTTACTGTGGCAAATGTTACCTGCTATTTCCTCTTACAATGAGAAATTAGTGTTGGTGGCTCCAGGCTAGATTTCCTTTTGAAATTACTTTTGTTATTAGTGTTCTTGGCCCAAGGAATTGGCGTTGTTATTTCAAGTTGCCTAAATAATCAAAATAACTCTATTGAACATTTTTCTTTCCTAGATTGAATGCAATAATAGATGCTACTGGCGCATCTCTATATCATGGCTTCTTGCCAGTATTGGTGAGAAACTGTATCCAACGCATGATAGGTATGTAGCTTATCTTTTTCTGATGTCTTGTATTGTTCTGACAGACAGTACTTTTGTTTTTCATTTTTCTGAGTTCAGTTCTTTATTTTTGTCAGCTTCGTGTTAACCCTTCTTCAGTCTTAATAAATAAATAAATGTAAAATGATATTCTTGCAGCATCATTCTTCTGCTGAAATTACCATAGCCTCTTACTGACAAGCAGTGCCTATTGTTCACAGTATTGGACAATAGATTGCAAAACTTGATTCTTGACTGTTTTGAGTTCAAATTTCACCAAGAGCAACCATGCCATCATTGTAGGGTCTTATGATACAGACTTCTTGTTTACTGGAGATCAATCCAGGTGACTACAAAGATCAGAAATTAGTGTTGCCTGCCTCAAAAAAAAAAAAAAAAAAAAGCACAAAAGAGAGAGAGAGAGAGAGAGAGAGAGAAGTAGTAGCCAATGGTTTGGCTTTGTGGCTATAATTTAAGTTTGTTGCTATGGTAATATTGGACCAGAATATTTTACAGCCTTACTGCCTATTATCATGAGGCCCCAATAAAATGCTGCTATGTAAATTGGCTGTAAGCAATGTCAAAATAAAATGCAGAGAGGCTTTGCTTTTAATGGGGATTCTGTAATTGTTTATATTCAGAGCAAAATTAAATTAGTTTTGCTCTGTATTCCTCATCTGTTTGCTTCAATATTTTGTTGTATTCTGTTATTCTTGGTGCTGTTCTAAAGTGATGATGATGATATTGAAATGAAGGATGAAATAAATTTTGAAAAATATGGTTTTATTTTTTTTCTTTCAGATCCTAACATGACTCCCTTCCCTCAACTATTTGCTACCGCGTTGTTTTCTTTTCTTTATCACCTTGCCAGTTACGAGAGTGGTGAGTTTGCATTTTATTATTTCAGTAATATTTTTAAGGTGACAAGCTGCTAGAATTGTTAGCATCATTTCTTCTGGTTTTACATTCCAATGTCTTTCATCCTTTCAGGGTCTATAAAATAAATACCAGTTAAGCACTGGGGGTCTATGTAATTCATTATCCCCCCCCTCCTCCCTCAAATTTTCAGGCCTTGTGCCTGTAGCAGAAAGGATTATTTTAGTAATATTTTACCCCTATCCTCCTTCCAGAGTTTTCTGTGCAGAATTGCTTTCGTGGTCTGTATTTAACTAAACTTTATTGAGATTTTATATTTCTTTTAAAATTTCTCAGTTATAAATTTGTCTGTTGGACAAATTCCATGTAAAGCTAACCTTCTGAGAGCAATGTTTGATATTTTCAAAACTGAACACTTTTACAATATGTAAAATGGAAGGTTCTGTTTTCTGCATCCTGGTGCTACATAATTCCTCCCAAAACCCACTCTTTTGGCTCTAAATAAGTATAATGGTGAGATGCAGTATTTTACTAACTTTGTAATGCTGAACAATTTATGATGCGGTGAGCTGGCAGAAATGTTAGCACGCCGGGCGAAATGCTGAGTGGTATTTCGTCTGTCTTTACATTCTGAGTTCAAATTCCGCCGAGGCCGACTTTGCCTTTCATACTTTCGGGGTTGATTAAATAAGTACCAGTTATGCACTGGGATCGATATAATCGACTTAATCCGTTTGTCTGTCCTTGTTTGTCCTCTCTGTGTTTAGCCCCTTGTGGGTAGTAAAGAAATAGGTATACTTTAGGGGATTCTTATTTCGGTGTGTTTACATACATTTAATCATACAGGCATGATTATGTATAATTATGTTTTCATGCGATATATTCACCTCTATATACTTATGTATATATGTATGCACACATTTGTGCGTGTGCGTGCACATGTATGTTTTCAAGTTGATTTGTAAAACTGTTCAGTCTATACCAATATGCAAAAATATTCGATTTCAAAGTGAAACCCACCCCCACCTTCCAGTTGAGGTCTCCCAGAGAAAACAGATTAAATTTCTAATATATAATAGTTTGATTACTTTCATGTAATAATGCCTTTTCTTTCCCTTCAATTTACAGGAGGTGAGGCCCTAGTTTCTTGTGGAATGATGGAATCTTTATTAAAAGTCATTAATTGGTATGGTGAGGGCCAGGAGCATATCACTGTAAGTAACTATTAATCAATCGTTGCTGTGGAATATAGTGTAAATAACACCTGTTGAGTTTAAGCTAATTTTTTGATAATCGTATTCTGAAGAAAATTTTTTAGCAAACTGCTTGTGTACAAATAAATAAAATCAATAATTAAAAAAACAAAATCTTGGTTGTTATAACAATAAAAATACCTTCTAGAGTTTGGAAAATATTTATATAGAAAACTGATGATCAAGCTGCTTGCAATGTAATCGTAACTTCTGTTCTATTTCTGTGCATGTTTTATGTGCACATGTACATACCTATGTACACATGTGCAAGTTTGTATGTCTGGGGCTATTGTCTTCATGTATTGATCTCCCAAATTTGTATTTCAGTTTGTAACCCGTGCTGTTAGAGTTGTTGATCTCATCACAAATATGGATATGGCTGCTTTCCAAGGACATGGTGGCTTAAATGCATTCTTAAACAGACTTGAGGTATTTGTCATGAATTGGTTCCTTTGTCTCTTGTTTATTGATATTTTTAGTTTTACTCTTTGAAATGTTTAAAATTTTAAGTTGGTAAAGTACACTTAGAATGTGTTTTGGGATTTCTAGAGAAAATCACACCACCAGTCCTGATAAAATCTTCTAGCCATGAGAGATTTGTGAACATTGTGTTTAAGGTCAATCAAAGAATGGTTTTGGACTTTGGGTTCAATTTAATTTTGACAGTAAAATGAAATATTGAAGGCAAATAATTAGTAATGCTACAAAAACAGTTTTTCAACAGTTGGTTGAATTTTGTTTTTATAAATGTACATGAAAGCAAGATTCTGAAGTGTATATCTTCTTTAATAATTGCAACCCTTTAAAAATACGTATAAATGTAAACAAAACTCAATTTAAGAAAATGGTACCTTTTGAAATGAAGCTAATTCTTGGGTGTATATAATTCAGCATGAAGTCAATGTCTGCAGAAAAGAACAGCCTTTTGTAATCAGACCAGCCAAATCCCATGACAACTCAATGGATGTGAATCCTGATTCCCCATCAGCTATGGAAACTGATAACATCCGACAGGATGGAGTAGAAGCTTCCACTTCTGATGCTTTACCCAAAGTAGATATCAATGAATTAAAAGTGGATAAACCAGGTGAGTTGAAGAATTTCTAACTAAAGAATATTGGAAATAATTTGAATTTTCAAAATTAAGTTTCTACATATGTTTGTATTGAAAAAATTTTGGGGCCATTTTTAGAATTTTAACATTTTACTTCCTTGCTTAGGTGGAGAAATTTTTCATGGAGTAAATTTGTTTTCTGTTTTGTTTATTTTTCCAGCTGAATACCCTTCTAATTGTTAACTTCTTAATTCTCAGAGATACAATTCTTTTCTCTTTCTTCCAGGCGTGCAGTGTTTCCCACAAAGAGCTGCATTATTAAAATCTATGTTAAATTTTTTGAAGAAAGCTATTCCAGATAGCTCCTTTTCAGAAAGCATCAGGCATTGTAAGTTTAATAATGGCTTTCTTTTTGTCCATGTTTACCTGCAATATTTCAGAATTCAATTAAATTTACAAATATCCTTCCTTGTACTATTCGATCCCTTAACACTTTTAACTTGATGGGGCTAACAGTGTATACTGACACTTCGTTGGTTACAACGAGGGTTGCAGTTGATCTGATCGACCAAACAGCCTGCTCATGGAATTAACGTGTAAGTGGTTGAGTACTCCACAGACACATGTACCCCTTAATGTAGTTCTCAGGGAGATTCAGCATGACACAGAATGTGATAAGGCTGGCCCCTTTTTAATTACAGGCACAAATCATCTTTGCCAGCTGAATGGACTGGAGCAAGACTATTTCATGTTGCTCAAAGACATGACAAGCTGCCAGGAATTGAACTCATGACCTTGTGATCATGAGCTGAATGTCTTAACCACTAAGCCACACGCTAATGAAGTATTACTATGGATAATTAGTCCTCATCATCATTGTTTTTTAATGTCCCCTTTTCCATACTTGCATGGATTGGACAGGATTTGTTGGGGGGGGGGGCTTTCTGCAGCCAGATGTATTTCTTCATGGCAAGATGGAAATGGACATTCCTTTCATAAAGATGACACTTCTTTACAATGACATGAGGTCAACGCAATGAGACAATAACATAAGCACACACACGAGGAGGGCTTCTTTCAGTTTCTGTCTGCCAAATCCACTCCCAAGGTCTTGGTCGGCCTGGGGCTATAGTGGAAGACATTTACCCAAGATGCCACACAGTGGGACTGAACCCAAGACCATTTAATTGAGAAGCAACCTCTTACCACACCTGTATCTATTATAATGTAATATCTTCCTAATTAGAAGATTCAAAGGGAAAGTTAGAAGAAATGTTGTGATTTGTGCAACTGTTTGAAAGGACACCAGCAAAACAAGTGAAGTATTTTCAGCAAAGAATGAAATAAAAACAGATTTTTGTTTTCATGTCTTTTGGCTGCTACATAACGACAACTTGTTAGGTTAGTGTTAGCTTAATGCAATACAGTTCATGTCTAATATGAATTTAATCATTTCGGCAAATACTATAGGAAGGGCATCCAGCCATAGAATCCATACTGAAACAGGCAAATGAAGCTTGGTGTGGCTCTCCATGTTGCCAACTCCTGTCAAACCATTCAATCCATGCCAGCATGGAAGATGGACGTAAAATGATGAACTTTAGGCATACTCCAGTCTTATTGGACCTCTTCACCATACATGTTTATATAATGCTGATGAAAGAATCCCTAAATTGTGGAATATCATAAAACATCTGCTCTTGAATTCATAAATTTAAAAAAAAACAACCCAAAAACTAAGATATTTGTTTCACTTTCTTGCATCTCGTTTCACTTTCTTTCGTCTCTTCAATTTCAGTAATGGATGGTTCTTTACCACAGTCTCTCAAGCATATTATAAGCAATGCTGAATATTACGGACCATCTTTATTTTTGTTAGGTGAGTAACATTTGGCTGATTCCTGTTTATTTCTTTGGTTAAATCTCCTCTTAACCAAATGTCTGTTAAATAGCACCAAGGTAGTCTCTAATAATGTTTCTATTTTCTTTCATAGCTACTGATGTTGTCACAGTGTTTGTGTTTCAAGAACCGTCCTTGCTGTCATCTCTCCAAGACAATGGCCTAACTGATGTTGTTCTTCATGCTCTCTTGACCAAAGATGTAAGATTTTTTCAGGCACTTTATTGCTGTGGTTGTTGTTATGAAGAATAAGTGTTATTGTTGTTGAAGAAACCTACTATATTTTCTGGCATACAAGTTGATGTAACAAAGTGTAGACATTGTCCCTATCTCTCCAAATCCTGCCGTGTTTCATATGGAATTTTTGGTCCTACTCAGACGTCCTGATGTATAATAAGTCAACCTACACATTTTTTTTTCCTTGTAAATTTTGGTGTGCAAATTTCAATTTATATGCCAGAAAATAGGGTAGTAATGAAGACATTATTGGTATGGAAGTTACTAGGGGGGGGGAAGCACTCCGTCGGTTACGACGACGAGGGTTCCGATTGATCCGAATCAACGGAACAGCCTGCTCGTGAAATTAACGTGTAAGTGGCTGAGCACTCCACAGACACGTGTACCCTTAACGTAGATCTCGAGGATATTCAGCATGACAGAGAGAGTGACAAGGCCGGCCCTTTGAAATACAGATACAACAGAAACAGGAAGTAAGAGTGAGAGAAAGTTGTGGTGAAAGAGTACAGCAGGGATCACCACCATCCCCTGCCGGAGCCTCGTGGAGCTTTAGGTGTTTTCGTTCAATAAACACTCACAACGCCTGGTCTGGGAATTGAAACCGCGATCCTATGACTTCGAGTCCGCTGCCCTAACCACTGGGCCATTGCACCTCCTGAAGTTACTAATCACCCACGCAAGAAACTAGTTGTGCTCTAAACAGACCTAACACCTTTTCAAACTCTATATTTTGTATAAAGTGGTCTGCACTCGGGCTGTCCAGTTTTGTTTTCGTAAAACCAAATAATTTTGATGGTAATTGTTGCATGGACATTTTCATTTTGTGGCTTTGCAGATGTTTGTGGAAATAGTGAATTTAGATTGAAGGTCTCTTATATCCTGTTGTGTTCTTACTTTGTATACACTTGTATGTGTGGATGTTTAGACCCAGATAAAGACACTTTTATTCAACATAGTGTGTTTAGAACTACATAAGTATTCTTTATTTTTGTATTAAGGCTGCCATTGGTTTCATGTTAAGGAATAGCTCAACAATTATTCAAGCCTAACACCATCTTTCTGACAGACTTGAATGAATGAAATGTTCCTTGACGTGAAACCAATGGTAGTCTTCCTACACAAATAATGTGTATGTGTGTGTGTGTGGTGTGTGTGTGTGTAAAGCACCATCCGCTCGTGGCCATTTGCCAGCCTCGTCTGGCACCTGTGCCAGTGGCACGTAAAAAGCACCCACTACACTCATGGAGTGGTTGGCGTTAGGAAGGGCATCCAGCCGTAGAAACATTGCCAGATCAGACTGGAGCCTGGTGCAGCGTTCTGGCTTCCCAGACCCCAGTTGAACCGTCCAACCCATGCCAGCATGGAAAGCAGACGCTAAACGATGATGATGATATATATATATATATATATATATATATATATATATATATATATATATATATATATATATGGGTGTTTACACATTAAAATAGACTGGTTCTGGTTTTGCATTCTTCATATCCTGGCTAACTAAAGCAGTAAGCTGGCAGAAACGTTAGCACACTGGGCAAAAATGCTTAGCGGTATTTCGTTTGTCTTTACGCTCTGAGTTCAAATTTTGCCGAGATTGATTTTGCCTTTCATCCTTTCGGGGTCGATAAATTAAGTACCAGTTGCATACTGGGGTTGATTTAATCGATTCCCCCCCCCCCCCCATAATAATTTTGGACCTTGTGCCTAGAGTAGAAAAGATTCTTCATATCCTGGCAAGCTGAAATTTTGTGATTATTTTTATAGAGCATATGTTACATTATCATTATTTTTAAATTAACTTTTTCTTTTACCTTTTTTATTCTGTGTGTGGTTCAAAATTTCTCAAGATCTTGTAGAATCATTCTAGAATATTTATTTTGCTACTGAACTTGTGGCTGATGCAGCTAAGTTCTACCAAAATTCTTCAAATTTATGTCCATTCTTTGATCTTTTCTTCCTCTTTTTTGCACTATTTACTTTTTCACAAGAATCCTGTAAATAATTTTGTCTGTTGTAGGTCCCAGCAACACGTGAAGTTCTTGCAGCTTTACCAAACGTTTTTAGTGCACTTTGCCTGAATGCAAGAGGTCTCGAGGCTTTTGTTCAGTGTCGGCCATTTGACAGACTATTTAAAGTTCTTCTATCTCAAGACTATCTACCAGCAATGCGGCGCCGCAGAAGTTCTGATCCTTTTGGTAAATATTTCTCGATTGTTCTGATTACCAATTTCCTCTATATCCCTTACAATATTGAGACCTGTGTATATGTAGCTGTGTAGCATGATATCACTGTCTTTTAGGGACATTATGAATATTTCTGTATACGATCCTATCAATAAACATGGTAAATGTGTATTTCAGGAGACACTGCCAGTAATTTGGGCAATGCTATGGATGAATTAATGCGACATCAGCCTTCTTTGAGAACAGATGCCACCAAAGCTACCATAAAGGTTTGTTACACTTGAATAATATGTTATTTTCCTCAATAAATTAATTACTCTGCTAGTCAAGCATCAATTGTGAAATCTAGAAATTTATTATTGAATGCCTATATAAAGTATAAAAATATAAAATATATTTCTACTATAAAATTTCTATGAAATAAATTTCTACTGGAATTGTTTGAATATTTTACTTGCAGCTATTAGAAGAAGTTTGTGCAATGGGCCGAGATATGAAATATATGTGTCAAAAACCCCAACCAAAAGCTGAGCAATCCCAGAATGCTTCGCCTCGATCACCTCAACCGCCTGATGGCGGTGGCTCATCAGACGAGGATGAAGACGATGATGATATGGCAAGCACTGCAAGTCAAAGTAGTGGCGCAAAGCAGCTCTTAGCTTCTGAACAGGCACAGTGAGTTAAATTTTTTTTTTTTTTTGTTTTATTTAAAATTTACTGGTTTTGAATTAATGACTTAGATGCAGGCATGGTTATGCAATTAAAATGTTTACTTTGCAAGTATGTTACTGCATGGCACTTTAGGGGGCAGATGACCTTTTGCTTGTGATAGTTTCAGGTTCACAAATGCATTATGAGGGAAATTTGGTCAAGAAAAGCTGTTCTGAAGCCTGTTGTATGTGTATATGTTTGTCTCCATGTGACTTTACACAATGACGCTGCTTGAACAACAGTGGCCTTTATGTCCTGCAACTTAGTTGCTTACAAGCACATGTTGGTATCTGAAATGTCACACCTAACCCATGCCAGTCTGTATAAAGTGGACATAAAAAAAATCTGAGATTTTGGCATTAAAAAAAAAATTAGAAGGTTTAGGTTATATTTGTGTAATGATTGGAAATTAACTAACATACATGGATATAAAATAGTCTTTATTTTTAGTTGTAATATGTACTTGGATGTTTGATAAGTGTCAAGTGATGTTGGTGTGTTTACGTCCCCATAACTTAGCTGTTTTGCATACGAGACCGATAGAATAAGTACTAGGCTTACAAAGAATATCTTAGAATTGATTTCTTTGACTGAAAAAAAAAAAAAAACCCTTAAAAGGATTGCTCCAACACGGCCACAGTCAAATGACTGAAGCAAGTAAAAGAATAATAGAAAGTGGTTAGATAATTTTTGATTTAAATCTATATTAATAAAGTGGTAAATGATTGGGTTTGCACCAGAAAGCTGAATTTTGGGTTTGCACCAGAAAGCTGAATTTAGTCAAGTTTATGTTGTTAACTGCCTAATGTGAAATACGATGTAGTGTTCAAAAAAATGTGTGAAACTATAGCGTGAAAGTTTCAATACCAGTATTAATAACAGTATTCTCTCTCTCTTCTCTCTCTCTCTCTCTCTCTCTCTTATCTAACTTATTTTTTATATTGAATTTCTTTTTGCATTTTTAGAAATTCCCAAGAAAGACTTGCAATCCCTCTCATAGACTATATTTTGAATGTAGTAAGTATATTTCTTTGTCTTATGTGGTATTTGTAAATCTTAAAGGATTGTTATATTGTTCAGAAACCGGGGTTTTGCTGTCAGGTTTTGTAAGCTTAAAGCAAGCATATTAAAATAAAGTAATTATTGCTTTAATTTCCATCTATTTAATGAGTGAATATTGAAATATTCTTTCAGATGAAATTTGTGGAAGCTATCCTCAGCAATAATACAACAGATGATCATTGTCGTGAATTTGTTACACAGAAAGGTCTCACCCCTCTGATGGGAATTTTAGGTCTTCCAAATCTCCCAATTGATTTTCCTACATCCCCTGCATGTCAGGCAGTGGCTAGTGTCTGCAAATCTATCTTGGTAAGTATTATGAATTAGTTCTTTAGTATCTTTTAAAAAAAAAATCTTTATTTTTACAAGCAGTTTCTGTTGACAGCTCCTGGTCCCATCTTACTGAAACTGTCTATTTGTGTTTATAGTTTGTTTTGTTTCATTTAATATGTTTTCTGTGCTAGCGTGGCTCAAATGGAAGTAAGTTTTGAAGCAAGACTTTGATGGTTGAGTGCATCTTCTGTTCCCAGCCATTTTGCTTTTCAAATAAGGGAGTTTTTATTCCAGACGAAATTGCAAGCACCAAGAGATAGTGGATGGATTTTGTCAACAAATGTCATTGGTTACAACTCACCTATAAATAATAACGTTGATTATAGATGAACGGCAAACAGGGATGTCATCATCCACAATCCTTTCTAGCATAGTTTTGTAAACATTCATACAAAGACCTGCGTGTGTACACACACACAATCTTCTTTCAGGTTCTATCAAATTTCCTTAGAAGGCTCAGGGTTATCGAAAGTGTTGTGGAGTGAGATTGAACCTGAAGTCTTGTGATTATGAAGCAAATCTCTTAACTACACAACCATCTTCTACCTATATTTTTTATTCTCTACCAAACTTGCATTATCCATGATTGCAATTCTATAATTGCTGAAGGACAAATAGACTTTTATAGGCTTTTGCCACACTGAATTAGCATACTGATAATTGAAAAGAATGTTTATTTTACTAACTTCCTCTCAAAATTTTGTTAATTAATCAAAACACAGGTGGTTCACTCTGGCTATATTTACGTTCATGTAAAGGTTAACTCTCTTGTTGCTGTCCTTGCATTGCAATGTACTGTTTTTGTGTCAATTAATTTTGAAAATAATGATTTTAATAGAATTTATTCAGCTCAAATTTGGAATATATGTTAGCATGAAATTTTGATGCAAGGTTTAATTTAGATTACATTAAAATTAATGTTTATCATAGAACTAGGGGTGGTCTCCAGCGGTTTTGTATCAAAAGGGTTAAACTGTCTCTCGTGAATGTGTACGATTTAGAATAATTTTTGTCTCTTAAAATTTTAGTTATTTACATATATTTTGAAGAATAAAATCATTGCATGATATTTAGTGTTTCAAACAAATTATTTCAGTTGAAATTTAAATTTCTTGATTGATTCCAATGTTTTCTCATTTCAATTTTGCAGACTTTATCAAGAGAGCCACAAGTGTTAAAGCAAGGTCTCCTTCGTTTGAATGAAGTATTAGAAAGTTTAGAAAACTTCCACAAGCCATTGCCTCGTCCAGGTGGTTCTCTCCTCCTTCGAGAACTTGCCTTAGCTGCCAACATTCCTGATGCTATCTACTGCCCTCAAGCCACACCTCTATTACACTCCTTATCTGCTGCTCATGCATACGTTATGATGTTTGTTCATGTCTGCCGAATGGGACAGGTAGGATTAACACTAATCACTTTGGATAGAATTTACAACTTTGTGATTTCCCTTCTTGTTAGCTTTAATATTGTAGCCCATGTAGTATACATGGTTTATATGTTTCCATTCTCTTCAAATTGGATTGCCTTTATAATTAAACTCTGCTCATTCAAAACAGAAGTCCATTAAAGCTTTGTTTTTTCAACTAAGAAAAAGTTTTAAGAAATTCACAAGTAATGTGTCTTGGATTTGTGAGAATGTATTTCTGCTCTTAAAATGACTGTCACACTTCATAGCCCTTTAGCATTCAGATTATTCTCACAAATGTGATGCTTATTTATTCATATTTTTAAAATGACATTGTAGACTAAGTGTGTGAGACCAAATCTGGTTGGTTTGAGCATAAAATAGGTATATTTTGGGTCATACATGGGTGGTTTAAATGCTGATGATGATAATCCTTTCTACAATAGGCACAAGGCCTGAAATTTGCAGGAAGGGGGTAAGTTGATCACATCAACCCCAGTCCTTGACTAGTACTTAATTTTTCGACCCTGAAAGGATGAAAGGCAGTTAACCTTGGTGGAATTTGAGCTCAGAACATAAAGATGGACAAAAGTGCTAATGATTCTGCAACTTTGCCACCTTAGTAATAATAATAATGATAATCCTTTCTACTAAAGGCACAAGGCCTGAAATTTTGCGGGAGGGGACGAGCTGATTACATCGACCCCAGTGTTTCATTGATACTTAATTTATCATCTCTGAGAGAATGAAAGGCAAAAATCGACCTTGATGGAATTTGAACTCAGAATGTAGCTACAGACAAAATACCTCTAAGCATTTCATCCAGCATACTAACGATTCTGCCAGCTCACCTTAGTAATAATAATAGTAATGTGTAACAAGTCAAGATTAAGTGGAATTGATTTAATCAATTACTCCATCCTCACCAATTTGCTGGCTTTGTGCCCTTATTTTGTTCTTCTGGTCTTATGGCCCTCTTTTACTGTATTCTCTTTTTTTCTATTTTTTTTTCCAGAGTGATATTCGAACTATTTCAGTGAGTCACTGGGGTTCTGAACTGGGGCTGCAAGTCTTGACTGGACTTAGCCGTCTTTATTGCTCTCTTGTGTGGGAGAGCACAGTGTTACTGGCTCTCTGTACGGAAGACATGTTGCCTGCGGATTGTGAATTTGGCCGAGCTGACTTGGAGAAACTAATGCCAAAAGATGTCAAAGGTGATAAGGATGAAAAGACTACATCTGAGGGTGGTAATTCTGCGTCTGGTAGTGGGGGCATGACTGCTGCTGGCCTCAAGCATAGCACAGATGAAATGGGAAGTAATGGAGTGAGTGCTGCTCTCGAATCCCTTACTACTTCCGAAAGCCAAGAAACACCAATGGAGACAAATGAGGTAAACAGCTTAGAAAAGGAATCCAAGAAGTCCAAATTGTGTCCAACTTTACAAGCTCAGGTGAAACAGCTGAAACCGTTGTTATCGGTGACCTCTCGGCTTGGCCGAGCACTTGCCGAACTGTTCAGTTTATTAGTAAAGTTGTGTGTTGGGACCCCTGTGCGACAGCGCCGCAGCCACCAGATGCCAGCCACGCCCACCAATCCTACTCCTGCTGCTCAGGCTGTAGCCAAAGCCCTAATGAAACTGTTGGCTAATGCTTTCAGTTGGACACCACCTCCAAGTTCTCCTGTGCCTAAATTGAGGTTAACATTCCTCGTTTGCTGTGTTGGTTTCCTCTCTCCGATGCTATTTGATGACAAAAAGTTGCCCTATCACTTAATGCTGCAGAAATTTCTATCCTCTGGAGCACAAGCAGCATTTTTTGAGTAAGTACGATTTAAAAAATTTTTTTTTTTTATATAGTCTTCCCTTCTAAAATTAATTTAATCTTAAAATTTAAGAAACTGTATTTTTTGAAATTGTTTTAATTGGTTCAGTTTTTGAAAATGTGATAGGCAGTTGCTTTGATTTCATAGATGATTATGTTCTTTGACTTTAAGAGATGTGGGAATATGTGACATTCTTGCTATTCCCAATGGCATAATTAGCAATAAAAGAAAAATACTAATGACTGGCCCCTGTGCCAGTGGCATGAAGAAAGCACCCACTACACTCACGGAGCGGTTGGCATTAGGAAGGGCATCCAGCTGTAGAAACCTTGCCAGATCAGATTGACTGTGGCTTGCCAGTCCCCAGTCAATCTGTCCAACCCAAGCTAGCATGGAAAGTGGACTTTAAACGATGATGATGACAAAAGATTAAAATGCAGTGCCATTATTCTGGTATTGAATAATTTCCATCTAAGATGAGCAAAACTGAGAGAATTGACCTGATATAACTTTTCTTTAACATAAAATTGTTCAGTTGATTCCAAGTGAAGCTGTTGTAATAGCTATATATAACTGTTGTAACACTAAAGGAACTAGTTTATTTCTATTGATCCTGTGATCACTGGTTGAAAACATGACTTTTATGTAGTGTGGTGGTTTGTAGTGGTGTGCATAGTTGATTTATTAATTATATCTCCTGTCAGTCTCATAAGATCGTCTTCTCTTGAACTATTTTTCAGTTCTTTCAACTGGGCTCTTTCTATGAGAGGCAAGTGTCCTGCTTCTGAAGGTCTTGAACATCCAGACCTTCCAGGTAAGCCGTATTCTTTTGAATTCTCTGGTTTGTTGTATGGCTGCTGGATTGGTTTTTATTTCAGTAATTTTAATTGTATGCTTTTGTTCTAAAATAAAATTCAGTTTTAATTATTGATAAAGCAAAAGAATATTATTATATTATTTACACATTGCAAGAACTCTTATGAGAATTGTTACACTTCATATTCACATTGTTTTGTATTGGAAATTGGTAGCTAGTTCTGTTGATTTCAGGAAGCTATTGCAATGATCCAATAACTAAAAATTGTCTCTTTATGTTTTGCAATTAACACATTTTGACCTTTGTTTTGGTCATTGGAAGATCCTCTTGCCTTTAGAATTAAAGATTTCTGATGTAATATTTTGACTTAATTACTTGCCATCAGATTAGAAAAGGAGATTGACTCATTCAGAGCACATGTTTAAATACAAAGAATTTATCACAAGAAGCCACTTCATAAGCTAAAAGCTACTGTTTATATAAATGAATGTATAAAATCAGAAGATTAAGTCTGAAGGCTTTTCGGGCAGGTTGAGTTGAAGATCAGAGCTGTTGGTCTCCTTATCTACATCTCCCTGCTGTAGATGCTAAGATGAAGTTGTTGAAACCTACTCTTATGATTAGTAAATCTGTAAATAATCTGAGTTGGTTGCTAGTTGCACGTAAGAATGCAACTAAATGTATGGACAGGAGTTACTGTATTTTAACATGTATAAGGAATCCCCTAATTTTGGGGGCTTAAAATTTGGAAAAAAGGTTTTGTAAGGGATTATAATACTATCCATGTATAAGAAACTCCCATATTTTTTAAACCTAATTTTTGACGAAAAAGGGGTTCCTTATTTGTGTTAAAATACAGTATATCCTAACACTTTGAGCTCAGAGAGGGAAATCGCACATTGATCTTGGCAAGATTTGGACTAAAAGTGGGAGCTGTTAAATAATATCTGGAAAGCAACTATTCTGGTGGTTCTCCCCCACCTCCCACTATTCACAGAAGTTGTTAATTTAGCTTTATTAATAAAACTTCCAGTCTTTACTTATGGATAGACTTGTTAGTTTCTTTGTACAAACTAGATGTCAGATTATTAAAGATTTGAATGAAATTTTCTGTTGAAGCTCTTCAGATTTAAAATTTGTATATCAGATGATGCACAATGTTCTTTTATTGGTGCCATAAGCTATTTCAAATGTGTTCAGATATTACCAAATTCTCCAATCATTTGGGATATGAGTCTTTAATTATTCATCTCAATTCTATGTGCAGAAGGAACTGGAGAATTTCTTGATGCTTGGTTAATGCTGGTTGAAAAGATGGTGAACCCTAAAACTGTTACTGAATCCCCACATGTCCTTCCTGCCAAATCCAGCCAACCAGGGTTCGTTCCATTCAGTCCTGTCCAGTATTTGATAACAACACAAAAGGTAGATATTTTCCCTGTTCATTTAATCTTTGACAATTATTAACAATAATAAAGGTGCGAATTTCAGATAATGGAAACCTGATAATCTTGATGTTCAATTTGCTTTAATTTTCCATTTGTTAGGCTGCTTTTAATGCTGTGATGAATCTTTGGAGAAGAAAACCCCTAAAAACCTATGGCAGCCGTATGTCAGAATCTATGTTGGCCATTTTGTGCCACATTATTAAAGGAGAAAGCATTATAAAGGTAAGGTTTTAAAAGAAAATTATTTGATTTTAATCCTTTAGTATTCAGATTGATTTGTCAAATGCAACCTTTCTTTATTCACATTGTTGTGAATTAATCCTGCATTATCTGATAGCTTCAAGATTTTGATGTAATTATTTTTAGAATGACATTGTAGGGTAGGTGTGATGGGTTAGATCTGGCTGGTTTGAACATAAAATGGTAGAATATATGGTTGGATACAGCTAGTTTAAGTGTTAAAGGGTTGATTTATGGCATATCAAATGCATTTTGGGGAAACTTGTGTATATACATGCGTGTGTGTTTGTGATCACACATACATTGAATTTGGTTAGGGGTGTGTTTTGACAATTGAACTTCTTGTATGGTTAATATTTAAAAGTTGGAATAGTTTACATAAAATCAAGATCATTTAGCACAAAATATTAAATTGGAAATAACTGATTCCTTTTGCACATTTAAAATGGTATTTCAACTGTTCCTTTGAAGAGAAGAATTTGTAAAAGACGAACCGATCGTGGCCGATGCCAGACTCCCCTGGCACCTGTGCTGGTGGCACGTAAAAAGTACCCACTACACTCACGGAGTGGTTGGCGTTAGGAAGGGCATCCAGCTGTAGAAACACTGCCAGATCAGACTGGAGCCGGGTGCAGTCCCTGGCTTTCCAGATCCCGGTCGAACCGTCCAACCCGTGCTAGCGCGGAAAACGGACGTTAAACGATGATGATGATGATGATTATTGGTGCTTTTATTTTGGATCTGAATTCTTCCTTTGTGTTGGAAGACTGTTATATTGAAGAAATCCTTTTGTTTCTCCAGGAGCAGTTGGCAAAAGAAAAAGAAGCTACTGAAAATGCTGCTTCTACTTCCGCTGTTGATGGCAAAGGAAGAAGGGAAGAACCAGAAGTTAATCAGAATCATTTACAACAGGTCTGTATTGTTTGTTTGTTTATTGTTGTAGGTTGATTTGCTTTGAGAATAACTGACAGAATGTCAGCTGATTTCATGTGGTAGGAATTTGGTATTGTGTGTGCAATAGACAGTTAGTGAAATCTCAGGCAGAACTACTTACACCAGCAGTCATTGACGGTGGCATATTTGTAAGGCTCTAAAAATGTTGAACGTGTATAAGTCTTGCATGAGGAGTGCTTCTGAAAGGAAGTCTTTGCATTGCTCAGGTGGCTCAATAAATATAGTAGGTAGTTTATCTTTGTAATCTAATTACTTTTAGTTAGGTGTGGAGGAAAGAACTGTAACCACATCGTTCACTGACCCTCCAAGACCAGTGAGGTCAGAGCTGGCAACATTTCCCTTCAACAGCTGGTAGAAATTCTTTTGATAGGCCAAACAAGAATGGTTATAGTTTGTGAGATGAGGGAACTGGAAACATCAATCAAGGTTCAGACGATGCTCTTATACAAATTACAAAGCTAAGTAAGAGCAGTTTGTAGGGGTGGGGGATTTCTTACAAGATTTGTAGGCCATTGTTTTTCACTTGAATCAATTGCTGCTATTTAACTCTGTGTGAATCATTTGGAAGACTTAGGGTTGTGACCAATGTTCCTGTTTGATCTTGCTGTGTGCAAATTTTATCTTACTATGCACTTGTGTGCATTCATCCATTAAGCCATGTGCTTGTGTGCACGTTTTACAACTAGGAAAGTAAAAGTGTATGTGCACACAAGGGACTCAAGCTGAAATTGGAGCCTTTTAATTGAAGAGATTTGGGTAATGGTTACTTGCATGGGCATGCGCATACTTTGCAAAGAAAGACAATTTGCACAGCATGCTAAAAAGAGTTGACATTAGAATGCCATTTGGGCACATCCTCAAGTTGGGTCACCTGAATGAGGTTATATATTAGAAAACTCTGAAACCTCCAGAAAGTCCATGACACAACACTGATGATGTGTCCATGTATCTGTAGGTCTTAGTAAAACGCATTGAAATTGCTTTCACAAAGCGCGCTCTCTCTCTCTCTCTCTCTCTCTCTCTCTGGTGCCATTTCAGTTTTTACACTTGGCCCATATGGGAGGGGTAGTATTTGAAGCTGTTGAAGTAATGAAACTGCTGTTTGCAAAAAGCACCACCCGACCATGGCCGTTGCCAGCCTCGCCTGGCCCCCATAAAAAGCACCATCCGTCCGTGGCCGTTTGCCAGCCCTGTCTGGCACATAAAAAGGATCCACTACACTCACGGAGTGGTTGGCGTTAGGAAGGGCATCCAGCCGTAGAAACATTGCCAGATCAGACTGGGCCTGGTGCAGCCTTCTGGCTTCCCAGACCCCAGTTGAACCGTCCAACCCATGCTAGCATGGAAAGCGGACGCTAAATGATGATGATGATGATGATGAATGTAATCAAAAATTTATATTTTTAAGGAAAAAAGAAACTTACATATACTTAGAATTGTTTGAGCAATTTTCTTAACATTATTTTTCTTTGTTCAGTAACCATAATTATTTTAATAAGTCATATATATACTTCGTTTTGATTTATTTTTTTCTTTTACCATTTGTTTTTTCTCTCTCAGCTGGTAGATATGGGCTTCAGCCGTGAACATGCCATGGAGTCATTACTTCATACTGTGACCTTAGAGCAGGCCACCGATTACATACTTACAAACATGCCACCGTCAATGACTGCTGGTGTAAGTAGTTCTCTTATATCTAATGTAAGTAACAATTTTTTCTTATTCTTTCCATTTTGTAAGTGTTGATGTGGACAAAACATTATTGTAGAAGTGTTGTTTTGATATAGAGAACCAGTATTTTGCAGGTATTGTTTATGATATAGACAAATCAACATGTTACTAACAGATGTTGAATGCAGCTTGGTTTTTCAATATTTACATAACTCTGAAGAGACATTTGATATGTTGGGTGGTCTAATGTGCTCTAGTGTTATAAATACAAGAAACTAATTTAGTTTTCAGCTGTATGGTTCAAATCCTATCAAGGCTGACCTGGGTTTGGTATTAAAAAAAAAACAAAAAAAAAAAACAGATAAGTTGATCAGATTCAGATTTAGTAGGGATTGAACTCACTACATGTCTGACAATGGTTTGATGGATATTGGTTATTAGTTCACATCATGTCTGGCCAGCAAGGCTCTAAAAGATAATCTTACCTTCTAGCAGAATTCAGATAAACTCCAAAGATGTGACTTGTTGACTGGGAGAAGAAAATTAAAAGTTGATAAACTTAAATAAGAAATAGTAGTAATTGGAAATATAGTATTTACATTCCGTCTTGTCACATAATCGTGGCCGACAGTACCACCTTGTGGCTCTCTCATTCACTGTAACAAGTGTTTCTGTTTGGGCAACGATAGAAGCTACCTTCTTCAGCAATATTCAGATATCAGGCCTGCAGCATTCAACCCATTCTTACATTTAAAAAAAACCCAAAAACCTAAAGGAATATAAGTGAAAATTTAATTCTCTTATAACAGAATATTTAACCGTTTCCATAACACTGAAAAATCATTCAGTGATTCTTTGTTATACGTTTATATTGTTTTATTTTTTTTGTTTGTTTTTCAGCAAAGTCTAGATATGGAAATGTCTGAAGAAGATCAGATGCTCAGAGCAATTGCTATGTCTTTAGGAGAAAATGTTGTTATGTCAACTGATCAGGTAAAGTAAAGTTTCGTAACTACTTCTGTGATGTAACTAAAAAGATTTAAGCTATTCACATGTCTCTTACTTACAGTGTCTTCATACATTAGCAGAACAATGTCTATTTTTACCCTACAGACAAGCTTCAACTGCATTTAAAGAATTAATTCCATTAATTCATTACAATTAAGACATAAATTAAAATTTATAGGTTTAACAATTTAATCCGTTCAAGGAATTAATTTCCCTCTAACTTGGATCAGAAGATGTGATAGCTAAACGAGTGAAATAAACCTTTAAGATTGAATAATGATGGTAATAAATTTAGCACAAATCAGTATTTCCACATTTATCATAAAAACTCTTTGATCAGTAAGTTGTTTTTCTGCCATGCATCTGATTACCAGATATTAGCATGTAATTAATATCAAGTTGAAGGCCATTCATATAAATTGTTCTATTGGCTTGGAATCTTTATATTATACAAAATGGTCATTATGTAAAGCAGCATATTATTCGATAGAAACAGTTGTACAGTGAAGGTGCATGGCTTAGTGGTTAGGGTATTCAGTATGCTCATGAGGTCGCGAGTTCAGTTCCCAGTTGCATCTTGTGTCCTTGGGCAAGATGCTTTATTTCTCATTGTTCCAGTCCTCTCAGCTGGCAAAAATGAGTTGTACCTGTAATTCAAAAGGGCCAGCCTTGTCACATTCTGTCACCTTGAATCTCCCTGAAAACTATGTTAAGGCTATGCATGTCTGGAGCACTCGGCCACTTTCACATTAATCAAACAGCCTGCTTGTGAAATCAATCATACCTACTGGAACTCTCGTCGTTGTAACTGATGGAGAACCACCTGGCCACTTGTACATATACTTTGCAGTTATGCATTATATAGTGCTTTCTTTTACTTATTTCAGCCATTTGACTGTGGCCATGCTGGGGCACTGCATTTAGTTGAGCAAATCAACCCCAGGACTTTGTAAGCCTAGTACTTATTCTATCGGTCTCTTTTGCCAAACCGGTAATGTTATGGGGATGTAAACACACCAACATCGATTGTCAAGTGATGGTGTGGGGGACAAACATATACACACATAGATATACATGCATAAATATATATGATGGGCTTCTTTCAGTTTCTGTCTACCAAATCCACTTAAGGCTTTGGTCGACCCGGGGCTATAGTAGAAGACACTTGCCCAAGGTGCCACGCAGTGGAACTGAACCCGGGACCATGTGGTTGGTAAGCAAGCTTCTTACCTCACAGCCACTCTTGTGCCTATATGTACATATGGTTCATTACATAACACTTGTTATTGTAATATCTCCCTAGTTGTTTCCCCATTGTCAAACAATTCAAAGGAAAGGAACTCATTTTGCAAAGTTTTTTTTGTTTATAGGAGGAAAGTAAGAAAAGAGAAGAAAAATCCTCTGAGCCAGAAGATGAAAACCAACAAGCAGAAGATCCTTTAGATTCCTCTGTACTGGCAGATTTCTCTGCCAATGCATTACCAGGATGTTTGTCACTGCTCGACAAGTTACCAGAAACAGTGTATAGGATTTGTGACCTTGTCCTTGTAGTGTCACAGTATGCTGGAGATGAACTTAGGAAAAAGATGCTGCAAACCTTGACCAGTGAGGTGAGTTAATCCTTTTGTTGCTGTAATTTTGTTTAACCCCTTCAGCATTTAAACCAGCTGTACCTGGCGCCTTGTTTTATGTTCAAACTGTCTAAATTCATCCTCCACACACTTACCCTACAATGTTGTTTTGAAAATAAAACCCACATTCGCAAGATCCTGGTCTCAATTCCCAGACTGAGAATTGGGGTGAATTGTGTTCTTGAGCAACAGACTGGCATCCTGTTCTGGGGGTTGTTTTATGATCTCGGTCACTTGTGTGCCATGGAAGCCAGGTGACTGGTCATTTGAGTGTCAAGACTCGTCCAAAGCTTGATGATGATGAATCTACAGAAGTTCTACCACTCTGGATGTTAAATATTGTACTTCAGTAAGAGATTTGGCTTCAGGTGTTGCAACACATCTTACATATCTATGTAGCCAACCTGTTTAAAGAAAAAGTAAATAACCATGTTTACAAGGTTATATGTATAAAATAGGATTTTTTTTAAAATCCCTTTTAATTTTTTCAATTTAGATTTTCCAACTTGGTGAGAAAATTTCTCGGGATGTCCGATCAGCTAACAGCATGAAATGTGAAGATGTAAAGCTGGTTTTAGAATCTCAAGAAACTACAGCTTTTGGTGCCAGGCTTCATTTGTTGAGCCTTCTTTGTGAGGTAAAAATCTGCTACTATTTCAGTATTTCTTTTTTCCCCTGTCATGTTGATTCCTGTTCTTATAGGCTATTGCTCAAATGACCATCCTCTGTCTGTGCATGAAAGGGTACCAAAAAAAATTCAGTTTACAAATTCCTCTGATCATGAATAAATTGTGCTATATATATATATATAAAATGCACAATTTATTCGTGATCAGAATTGTTCGAAAATTGAGGTACTACTCTCTGTGTGTGTGTATCTTTTATTCTTTTCAGTCATTTGAGCACCACCTTTAGTCAAACAAATTGACCCTAGGACTTATTCTTAGTAAGCCTAGTACTTATGCATTCGGTGTCCTTTGCCGAACCAGTAAGATACAGGGACGTAAACACACCAACATTGATTGTCAAGCGATGGTGGTGGGGACAAATACAGACACACAAACATATACACATGCACACACACACACACACACACACACACACACGACGGGCTTCTTTCAGTTTCCGTCTACTTAATACACAGCCTTTCCTGTGCCTATATATTTATTTATTTATTTATTTAAGTATGATATACTTTGAAAATAACACTATTTCTTGCAGGAGGTGATGATCCCAACAGCCAGAGTAATTCAGGATAGCAATATTGTATGTCTGCTAGTAGATGTATTGGAAGGAACTCAGGAATACTTAGCTCAGTCTAAAGAATCTATCAGTCTCAAGTAAGTATTTTTTTTTTTCTTCTTAAAATTCTACAAAATAATTTTAGTTTTTGGCACACATCACCATCATTGTTGTTTTAATGTCCGCTTCTCCATGGGTTGTATGGAATGTGTTCAGAGGAATTAGTTAGTCAGATGCCCTTCCTGTCACCAACTGTCACCCGTTTTCAAGTAAAGTGTTATTTCCCTAATATTTTTGTAAAGAAATATTGGGTGACAAAGGGCCTCATTCGCTTGATGCTGACACCCACAACTATCAAGTGATGTGAAAGCAAGGTGACAGTAACACACCTATGTAACAGGCTTCTTTTAGTTTCCATCTTCCGAGATCCACTCACAAGGCTTTTGTAGGTGTGGGGCTCTAGTGGGAGACAACTGCTCAAGGTATCATGCACTGGAATTGAACATGAAGCCATGTGGTTGGGAAGCAAACTTCTTACCACTTACCCACTCCTGCATCTCAACTAAATGCTGCCTAAAAGCATCTTTTAAATAGGATTTCATTTTCTATCCACTCTTTATGTCTTTTGTAACTGGTTCTAGTACTCATTGGGCATATTTTTTTCTTCATTAACCCTTTAGTGTTCAGATTATTCCATCAAACATAATGCCTATTGATTCCCATTGATTTGAATTAATCATGCATTATCTCATATCTTCAAGATCTTGATGGTGTAATTACTTGATGTAGAATAACATTGTAGGGTAGGTGTGAGAGCCTGGATCTGGTCAGTTTGAACATAAAACAGATTAACTATTTTGGCCGGATATGGCCAGTTTAAATACTAAAGGGTTAAAGAACTTCAAGATTTACATTATAACTCAGATGTATTTTAATATTAGTATAATAATTGTGAGGAAATCAAGTAACTTATAAATATATGGATTGTCTTTTTCTAGATGGATGGCACCTCTTCTTCTCCTTTTGGATTTATATGAAAAAGTAGCTGTGATATCCAAACGCAAGACCGAAGCTGAAATTTTATTGGTAAAGGATTTTAGTTATTGTTTTAAAAGTTTTAACCATTAGAGTGTGTTTTTTTTTGTGGATATGATATATAGACTATATATATATATATTATTGACAATAAAAATGTTTAAATATAGATAAGTTGTTTTTCCTGGGCTTTTTCCTGTTTTTATCATGGGCTGTATTTTTTTTCTCTTTCCAGGCTAATTGTCACACTTGGAAATGGTTTGATGACCGGAGTGGGCGCTGGTGTAATTACAGTGTGAGCAACAACAAAACAATCGATGTAGCCTATCGACGTGGTGAATCTAGTGTAAAGTAGGTTGCGCTCCATATTATTTGATATATGTCGGCATTAACGAATTGAATTTAAATTAGATTACCTTATTAAACCTAGAACATTTGATATACACAAAGTGCTTTGGTTTACTGTAATTTCTGGCATGCAAGTTGACATAGTATATAGAGTAAACATTCATTAACACTATCTTTCTAAATTCTGCTGTATCTCGAGGAATTTTTAGTACTCCAAAGTCATCTGGCTAAATAAGTTGACCTAATCTCTTTGTTGTTTTGACTGTAAATTTTGGCCTAAATAATTCAACTCCTATACCAGAAAATACAGTACTTGCAAACCCTTTCTTTGAATAATCATAAATCTTTACTACTCATTTAAACGTTCTTGGCTGATTTCATCTTGTCCACCTGCTCCCCTAGTAATCTGTATTCCCTTCTTCCATTTGCTCTCTCTAAACCTTCTCTCAGGTTGAGTGGATTTTATCAAAACCTTTTATTTTTCAGATTTCAAGCTGGAAGAAGAAGGTACACGGTTCATTTTAATACCATGGTCCAGGTTTGTAATCTGAATGACAATCTTCTTACTTGTTTTAACAATTGTTTTTCAATGTTGCCTGTGATTTTGTAAACTCTCAAAAAAAAAAAAAAAAATCCAAGTTTGTGATGAAATATTGCTTTAAAAAACCTATAATACTTAAAAATAATTCATTCTCAGAATGCTGAAACTGAAAGCAGATAAAGCTATAACAGTTTTAAAAATCCTTTGGATAGAAAACATCAAAGGCTGTGTGTGAGAGTTGAAACTGCATCTGTAAACAACACAGCAATAAGTTTAGGACTATTGAAACCATGCTTGCCTGCAAATATAATTGTGTAAAAAAAAATATATTAAAAACTATATAAAGTAATTAGTAGTCAAACTACCATTAGTATTTAGAATATCTCTTAGTGCATATAATTAGCAAAGTCAAATTCTTTGTTTCATTATTTTGTTGGGTTTACATCAATACATCTAACCTAGTGATATTATTAATAAACATTAAATTCATTGAGATATCTTGGTTGGTCAGAAAACTGGTGAGTGAACTTGCAAAACCTTATTTTGAAAATCTTCTTGTGTTCTTCTGCATTCAGAACATCTCTGATACATCAACCGTTCTGATTATCACCACCAATTTTTGTAATTCCTCGTGTTCTTTTCTGGAACCCCTAAATATTGTCACAAATGCACCCCTAACTATACCAAGCTTTTTCTTACCCCTGCATAGCTTTTCATAAGTATGTCCTTTCTCTTTGGATGCAATAAATCATCATCATCATTGTTTGACTGTGGTCGAGACAATGGAATTTACTATGTTACACCAGACTTCATGGTCCATCATAGCATTACGGAGGTCCTGTTGTTGGATGCCTGTATCCCTGGAGATTACATCAGGGTAGGAGAGTGTGTACCCTCTGGTATCACAAGCAGATGGCTTCCAGAGGAGAAGAGTAGAATTTACCTCGTTTTCAGCTCTACAACAATGTCCAGCAAACTGGACTCTTCTACCTTTCACAAGAGATGATGCAGGTGGTAGTTTCCCATATATTTGTACTTTGGTTGGATGACGCTTCCACGAGAGATTTTGAGCTCTCATAAAGAGGCGAATGTATGTTCCAGCCAACTGCCATTTGAAAAGACTATGGAATTTGCAATAAATAGAAAGTATTGCTATAATTGCTTAATCCTTTTGCATTTAGACTGGCCATATCCAGCCCAAATATACCTCTTTCATGTTCAAATTGGCCCAAATCCAGCCTATTGCACTTATCCTGGAATGCCATTTTAAAAATAAATCACGTAATTGAAATCTTGAAGCTATGAGATAATGCACGATTAATTCAAAACTATGTGAATAAATAAGCATTACATTTGGCAAAGGGTTGGATTACACAGAGATCTTCTAATTTTGGAGAATCCAAATATTTTCTTTAACTTAATACTACAAACTACCCAAGAAGTTTTATCAAAATTCAGCTTTTAGTTTTTAATCAAGAAATACAATGGAATTTTCCATAACCTAGTTTTCAAAATTTTAAAACTTAATCAAACATTTTTCAACTATTACTGAGATAATGATGATTGTACATTTAAAAAATAATTTATGAATAGATTAATGAAGAAACTGGGAATCGGCGCCCAATTATGTTGGCCTTGCCTGGCAAAGAAGAGATCAAAGAAAAATCTGCTGCCAGCAACAGCAAGAATTACCCTGCTGAACCTGCTGGTAAGTACATTTTGTTTTCCCTACTGGCCCACGTTTAACTGTGCAAATACCCAAAACTTCTCATTTACATAGTCATTAGAATAACACTAATGTAGCTAAGTCCCCTCATAACTACTAACTGCTGAAATATCACATAATTCAAATATATAATTGGGTGTTTGTGTGTAATAATTGGTGTTCTTATAATTAAAATGAAACTGTTAAGTGAGATTAAACAAATACTTTGTAATTAAAAAATTTTTATAAGGACTTTTCAGATTAAGTGAAATTAGCTTTTAGCATTTGAGGTTGATTAAATAACAACCCTTCAGCTGGTCATCTCCTGTCAAATCATCCAACCCATGCCAGCATGGAAAATGGATGTTAAAGGATGATGATCAGCCAAACACTGGAGTAGTGTCCACTCCCACCCCAAATTGTTGTTTCGTGTGTGTTTGTAAAGCCTTATATTAAAAAAAAAACAAAAACTCTTCATTTTGCAGCTGCCTCTGAGGTTTCTCAAGAATCTTCTACTACTAATCTTGGCACCCCCAGTAATACCAGTGCTGTAGCAGCAATAAGCAGTACTACTGCTACTACTACTAGCAGCAACACATCAGCTGGCGCCCCAGTCTCCCCCCCACCGCCACCCTTACCATCTATTTCTGAAGAGACGAAGCAAGAAGTGGTCATCCATGGACTCACTGAGGAGAGTTGTTCAAAGGTCATTGTGTAAGTATAATTTTCTTAGAACTGCTGTCAAATTTGAACTCTTGATTTTTGTTATTGCTGACAAGAAATCATAACCAAAAGTCATGTTGCAGCCACCACTATTCTTTCTCAATCAGTTTTTGTGTGTGATTAAACACTTCATCATCATTGTTTAGCGTCCGTCTTCCATGCTAGCATGGGTTGGACGGTTCAACTGGGGTCTGTGAAGCCAGAAGGCTTCATCAGGCCTAGTCAGATCTGGCAGTGTTTCTACGGCTGGATGCCCTTCCTAACGCCAACCACTCCATGAGTGTAGTGGGTGCTTTTTACGTGCCACCTGCACAGGTGCCAGACAGAGCTGGCAACGGACACGAATGGATGGTGCTTTTTACGTGCCACCGGCACAAGGCCAGTCAGGCCGGCGCTGGCAACGGTCATGAATGGATGGTTCTCTTACATGCCACCGGCACTGGTAACACATCTGCAATTTCCATTGATCGATTTCGATTCTGATCCTCACTTGCCTCAACAGGTCTTCACAAGTAGAGTTTTGTGTCCCAAGAAGGGAAGGTATGCATATTTTCTAATAATGGCTACACTATCTATTCAGAAAAAAAAAGGCTTGTTAAATCTTGATTATCAAACCATTTATAGTGTTTGATTTGTTTACCCTTTCTGCTGTCTTCCTTGCTGTGTACTAAATCCTATAAAATAGGATTTAGTACATCTTGCCATCTTGATGAAATCTTTTTGTTTCATACTCCTTGTCAAACTTCCTTGAAATTATAACAATCCATTGTTACCCCCTACTACTCCAATTTCCATTCTTTTTGGGATATTATTTTGTAAGCATCTTTTGTAAAAAAAAAATTTATTCTCTGAGCATGGGTGAACTTTATAGTTTTATATTTACTTATATATTGTTTAAATGGTTTTATAACTTTCCTTTTTTATCACATAAATTTTGAGGTAGCTCTAATATCTTAAGTAAAGTTGGCTTTAGGTATGGAATAAAAAAAATAAAGCTTGCATCACTTTGATTTATTGTTTATTTGTACATGCAATTTTATGTTCTATCCTGAGTAAACTGGAATCAGAGATAGTTGTAAGTTTAGTTCTTCTGCCTTCTTCAGGCATCACCATTTTTTTTTTATTGATAAATGTAATTTATGTAATTTTCTGTTGCAAACAGTATTTTTAAAATTTGATATTGCATATCATTTCATAACACTTTCGTATTTCTTTAGATCAATGGTGAGCTTGTTGTCTGTACAGATTGGTTCCAACACTTTAAGCGCAGCATTGCGCTTAATTCTCCGTCTAACCCGTGAACATAAATATGCCATGATGTTTTCTGAACTTGGTGGGCCAAAACTTTTGCTCCATTTACGACAGCCAGTATTGTTCCAAGGCTTCACATCCTTGGTAACCCTCATCTTTAGACATATTCTCGAAGAGTTGTCAGCTCTTAAATACAGCATGGAAAAGGTGAACTAGCTTTTTGATATTTGCTTCATTTCAAAAAATGTTTTTTTTTCCCTCTGAGGAAAAATTTTTTGGGGGCTGTCCATTTTTCTCTCTCTCTCTCAATGCTCTATTTAAATACTGTTTATACTATTCGAACTGGTATCCTTATCTTGGTTGTTACTTTCACTACACTTTTTTCTGTTGTAAGCTTCAGTCTTCTTCAGTGTTTTGTTGAACTCGGTTGTTGTATTGGAATCATCTGAAGAAGGTTGGAGTGTACAACAGCCGAAACATAGTAAAAGTAGCAAACAAGATGAAGATAGTAGTTATACTGGGGTTCCCAACCTTATTACACTTGTGGAATCCCTGAGAGCTATCTTATCTGTAGACCCCATATATGCACATGTAAATTTTTGAAATAAAATATTTGTTTGCAGGTTAGTAAAAACTAACAATGAAACAATTTTGTTATATTCATTATATCAATTCCAAATACAAATCTTGAAAATGTCAAATATAGGCACCCCTCCTAGTAAACAAAATTTATATATGGACCCACATATTATAATTTACTCGTGGACCTTGTTGGGAACCCCTGAGTTAGACTAATAAACTGTGTACATAATATAAATTCCTTATCTGAAAAATATAGAATTGGATCTACTTCTAATTTTGTCGGTTTATCATGGCTTTTTAATAATTTAAATGCAAGCTCCTATTTACAAATATGTTTGTTTTAGTCATGATATAGAACCAATTTATGGCAGTTCAGAATTATTTGATGTACAATAAAACCACTGTCCTAAAAGGTCAGTTAGAATAGTTTGTTTTTCTTGTAAACTTTGAGCTTAATAACATTTTGTATGAGAAGCTACATGTTTCTGTATTTCTGTTTGTAGGTGATAAAAATGGCATCGATGGGTGTTGGATCTCCTATCAGTGGAATAGCCCAAAGCAGTCCTGGTGCTAAAGAAATGCATTACGTATTACGAATCCTTGGCCCCGCAGCCTGTCGCTGCCCTGAAGTTTTTGTAGCCATCGCACAACAGACTCTCCGTATTGCTTTACCACCCCCATCCAAAAGAGGTGAGGAACCTATTCTATCTTTAGCTATTGTTTTTCCTTTTTGTTTTGTTTGTTAACAATTCTTTAACCTTTCAGCATTTAAACTACCCAGATCAAGCTTCTCACACCTGCTCTACAATACCATTCTAAAAATATACAATCATATCATTGAAATCTCAAAGCCATAAGATAATAAATACATGATTAATTCAAAACAATGTGAATAAATAAGAATTACCCATGACAAAATAATCCGGATGCTAAAGGGTTAAAAACTTTAAGGAATATTACCCTGAAATAGTTTCGATGGCTTTGAACCTAAGGAAAAAAAGTAAGAAGCTGAAGTGGTATAGCTTTGTTAGAAAATCAATTGGATTCTTCTAGTTTTGAATACATTGACAGATTAGTATTGCACTAGCTGTTTACCCTTTCTGCTGTCTTCCTTGCTGTGTACTAAATCCTATAAAATAGGATTTAGTACATCTTGCCATCTTGATAAAATCTTTTTGTTTCATACTTCTTGTCAAACATCCTTGAAATTGTAACAATCCATTGTTACCCCCTACTATTCCAATTTCCATTCTTTTTGGGATATTATTTTGTAAGCATCTTTTGTAAAAAAAAATTTAATTCTCTGAGCATGGGTGAACTTTATAGTTTTATATTTACTTATATATTGTTTAAATGGTTTTATAACTTTCTTTTTTAATCACATAAATTTTGAGGTAGCTCTAATATCTTAAGTAAAGTTGGCTTTAGGTATGGAATAAAAAAAATAAAGCTTGCAGTTTGATATGCAGTTATTTGTTTTTCAAGTGGCTGCAACTGATGTGCATCTTCCCATGCCACACCAGGGATCTCTCTCTCATTAGCTTTAGCAGATCCTCAAATTCATATTGTGTGTCTCCATCAATAACAATAACATCAATGTAGTTGAGTGGTCCTCATCTGCAGTTACAAGGTACGAGGGGCTGAATCTGGTAAGGTGCGAGATGCTGGATCTGACCAGTTTGAGCATAAGTGGCAGAATATTTTGGCTGGTTTAAATGCTAAAGGGTTAAAGTATATTAAAGATAGAAAAATGGGTAATGGGTGAGGCTGTCAGGGCAGCAAACTGGCAGAATCATTAGCACGCCAGGCGAAATGTTTAGCAGCATTTCATCTGCCGGTACGTTCTGAGTTCAAATTCCACCGAGGTCGGCTTTGCCTTTCATCCTTTTGGGGTCGATTAAATAAGTACCAATTATGCACTTCGGGGTCAATGTAATCGACTTAATCTCTTTTGCCTGTCCTTGTTTGTCCCCTCTGTGGGCAATAAAGAAATAAATGTGTTGTCCTCCATGATTGGATAAGGAGGAAAGTTAGGGACTTATTCTTTTAATCTAATTTTCCTGCATTTGTTATTATGAATTTCAGATGAAGATGAAGCACGATCAGCTGCTCTGAATACACCTCAGATGGTGAAATTTGTCGCGATACAATCGTCAACCACAACACCAGTGAAGCGTGTCGTGAAACAGGTGGTAGCTGAGCTGCTAAATGCATTGATTCTATGCCATTCCCAAAGTTCTTCTTCTCAGCCAGCCACTAACACAGAAGACCTGGACAGTAAGTAGCTTTTTACTCTTCGTTATTCATGTGCTCAGCTATTCCTATGTGAGATGCATGCAGAATAATGACTCCATACTGCACATATCCGCGGTCAGTGTCCAAACCGTACTGACTTGTGGAGATTTATTGAACTAATGGCATGTGTGGACTGATTTGGCTATTGGCCCCCCGAGTCATTCCTTTGCCTGCAAAAGAGTGTATTCATCTGCTTGGTGGTCAGGACAAAAGAGCTGTGGTGGATGTAACTAAAAGCAATGAGAGCAGGCACCTTCCTCTTCAACCAAACCCTCATTGAGATTTTCAAAGTTCCACATGGAAAGGGAGTGTGAAGAGGGGGAGATGTTACTTTCCAGTGGATTTATGAATAGATTTCTGTGTTTTTGTTTTTACATGCATGACAATTAGTATAGTTGTGTTTGAGAATATCATACAATGTTTGGTAGTAAATATAGTATTGTTGAGGCTTACCGACTACTATAAAGTCTGTATGTACACATTAAACACCCCCACACAGAGGGAATAACAGGACCGAGACTCCTGGTGATTTACTCTGCTTGAAAAGACCCAACAAGCTAAGTAAAAACATGGTTGCCCTTGCATACAGGCTTATTCCCTGCAACCCTCTCCAGCTGAGCATTCCTAATCTTGCAGGCTTATAAGTGTTGGTACCACGTAAAAGGCACCCATGCTGGTGCTGTGTAAAAGCACCCAGCACACTCTGTAAAGTGGTTGGCATTAGGAAGGGCACCCAGCCCATAGAAGCTATGCCAAAATAGATGTGGAGCCTGAACCCTGTCAAACTGTCCAACCCATGCCAGCATAGAAAATAGGCATTAAATGATGATGATGATGATGACATAAGTGTCAACATTTGAAATATTGCTGTGGCTGTTGAGATATACTCTCAGGCAAGATCCAGTGATTCTACTTGCTACAATGTAACTCAAATCTGAAAGGTTGAATTGACAAAGGTTTATTAGAATGTGTTACAAATCTCCAAATTCATATAGCATAGACTACCCTCGACTATTTACACTCGATTCACACTCACACTATTTACCCTCTCTTGGTTTCAGATTTTGTTCCATAGAAACTTATTTGACTGAAATTATTTTGAAATTTTATTTCAGGACCAACTGGTCAGGTTCCATCTGCCACCCAGGAATTAGCCACAGACTTGTCATCCAACAGTTTGAATGCCGAACCACCTCTGATGGAACAGAATGCGGTTAGCCTTGCTCCAATGGTAAGAAACTGATTTAACCCCTTAGTATTTAAACTGGCCATATCTGGCCCAAATATTCTACTTGTTTTTATGGTTCAAACTGGCTAGATCCAGCTTCTCAATGCTTACCTGTCAATATCATTCTAAAAATAAACAATTACATCAAAATCTCAGTTTTGTAATAATGCATGGTTTTTGTCTTGCAAGTTATTTGGTGACCCTGTCAGAGAAGGTGCCACTTAAAAAGCATTCAGTCCACACTGAAGTGGTTGGCATTTGGAAGGGCATCCAGTTGTCAAAACCTTGCCAAAACTAATCTCACCTGTGCTAGTGCCATGTAAAAAGCACTCGGTCCACTCTGAGTGGTTGGGATTTAGGAAGGGCATCCATCTGTAAAAACCCTGTCAAATCACAGAAGCCTAGTGCAGGCTTCAGTCTGGCCGGCTCCTGTCAAACTGCCCCACCCATGCTCATGGAAGGCAGACATTAAACAGTGATGAATGTGAAAAAATAAGCAATGCATTCGACAAAGAAATCTGAATGCTGTCCAGTTAAATTGTATTCTTTTAGTGGTCTGTATGAATTGGATAGTTTCACAAAGGTGCTCACAAAAAGGATCACATTTAGCAGTGTCCCATTACACATGGTGATTACCAACAAATTTACATATAATCAATCCCAATTGACATATTCCTAGAGAAGTGCCATCTGTATTGGAGAATTTTTTTAAGAGTTTAGAAGTTGAGATGTTAGTTTTCAAAGAGATTTACTGTAAATATAAATAACAAGAGCATTCAGATAGCGCAAACCTCTGCCAAGGCAACACCAATGTCGTCTCGGTGATTAGCCAGAGGTGATTTTTAAAATGAGAACATCTGAAATAAACTTGGACTGTTCTTACAAATGAGAATACTAAAAATGAACCTGACTGTTCTCAAAAAAAAAAGTAAAGAAACAGGAATCCTTGTCCGGTACCGGATCAGTCCCAAAATCTAATCAGTTCCTGCCAGTCACGAGGCCAAACATCCCTGGGAGTTTTATTCGAATCCATCTAGCGGTTCTTGAGATATCTTGTCCACGAACAAACAAACAAACACGACTGAAAACAATGCCTTCGTTAAGGTGGATGTAAAAATGCAGTTTTGCCGTGGCACGTAATAAGCACCAACCAATCGTGGCTGTTGCCAGCCTCACCTGGCATGTAAAAAGCACCCACTACACTCATGGAGTGGTTGGCATTAGGAAGGGCATCCAGCTGTAGAAACGCTGCCAGATCAGACTGGAGCCTGGTGCAGCCTTCTGGCTTCCCAGATCTCGGTCGAACCGTCCAACCCATGCTAGCATGGAAAACGGACGTGAAATGATGATGATGAGTTGTACTATTGTTTCCCTTATTATAAATTCATTGAAGCTGTTTCACTAGAAGGTTGTTTGTTTGTGTTAGTTTCTCTCTGTTCCATGTGGTCACCCAAGTGGAAACAACAATGCAAACTATTGACATCAGTTCATCATCCTTGATGTGGTTGAGCAACTAATCCTAACCAGTTGGGATTTTCAGTATGGGTTGTGTCCTTTCAGTCGCTGAATACAAAACGTGGCTCATGAGACCTCCATTCAGGTGATTTTCCTCAGTCACCGTCTCACCTTTTGTGTGCCAATTTGTCACAAGGTTACCCACTAACAGCTGACTGGACTAGAGCAACATGAAATGAAGTGCTTTGCTCAAGAACACAATGTGCTGAACAGTCTGGGAATCGAACTCAAGATCTAGCGATTATGAGTGCAACATCCTAACCACCACAAACCTTCAATAATCATATTGGTTTCAAACTGTACTGGCTGCTATTTCTAGCAGGTAGAATAGCTATATAGATGTTCCTGCATTGTTTCAGTATAATAGAGAGACTTTATGTGAAATACGTTTCACAACTGCCACTCTGTTAAAACATTTGTCCACCATTTATATTCATTTAATGTTTGTAAATTTTCTTTTGTAGCCTGTTCCTGATGTCCCTGAAAAAGATGTAAGTGAACCTGGGAAAGAACAGAAACCAGTTGCTGATGACCAAGGGCAGAAGCCGTTGCTTCCCAAGTCGGCCATTCTGCGCCTGTTGTCAGAAATTGTGAAATCCTATAGTGCATGCACTCAGTTGATAACAGAACACAAGTACACTGCTGGTCAAAGTGAACTTATTACTGAGGTGAGTCTTCAAACAATTAGATTTACTCAGATTTTATTTTACTGAAATGATTAAGGTACTGGTGGCAATCTTCGCTATTTGTGGTCTGTTGCCTCTTTGGGATTTGATGACTGTCTTGTTGAAAGCTTAATCATTTGATACTTTGATACAAGTGCTTAGTTCTAGCAAGGATAGACTTAGACAGTTCCAAGCACCTGTTGATACAATATTTAGCTGAGGGGTTTGATCCCATCACAGGAAACTTTGGGCAAACATCTACTATAGCTTCAGGTTTTTGCTTAATGCGAAAACTTTGAAAGGCCATAAACTCTGTGTGTGTATCAGTGTATCAACCAGACTATCAGATGTTATACACTGCTGGCCTCAGTGCACTTCCTTGTGTTGTTGTAGCTTTTGAATGATGCCATCCCACTTGCTAGGCAGGCCAGCATTCCTCTCTGCCAAATGGAATGCCAGTCCATTGCATGGTTTCCCACCCACAATTGAGTGGAGTAGAGCAACGTGAAATGAAGTGTTTGTGCTCTAGAACACGGTGCTTTGCCAACCTGGGAATCAAAACTGACCTTGCAATTCTGAGTGCAGCACCCTAACCACCAGGCTACCCGCATAAGCACAGACAGTATAAATATACTGATTAACAAGTTACTAGTTAATTGGTGGGCTTAGTGAAAAAAAAAAAAAGTTACATGTAGTATTTAAACTGTTTTAACTTACACACTCTCTTGTCTAACCATGAGAGACACTGTGAATTTGTGGTCAGTCCATTAGAACCTAAGATTATGGTTCACCAAATGGAAGATAGAAATTTAATAGAATAGCTGATGAATTGGAATTTTGTTGAAGACAACATTGATGGTAAGAATGTGTGTTAATGAGTCAGGTTTCTTGTTTTTGTAATGCAAGATTTTTCTCAAAAAATTTTATTAGCTTTTTTTTTTCCTCTTAAACTTCTTCACCCATTTGTCGACTCTTCAAAAGCTTTATTCTTGTACATTTGTGATGAAGAAATTTGTTTTTCCAAAACTTGGGAGACTGATTAAAAACTCTCTGTGTCTCTGTCACTCTCTTTTTGAAAATTTTTCACTTGTTTAAATAATGAATTTTTAAAACTCTTTCAGAATTGCAACATGTTGGCATTTGTTCTTGACCAGTTGTTACCTCCCTGCCAAACATCTGGAGACCGTGACTGTCCAGCATTATCAAGGGTTTTAATTGCCAGCATTGCCTCATGCAATCATTGCCCTGACGCTCAGACCCAGTTAGCTATTGAAGTAAAAGCAGCCTTGCAGAGGGCTCTGAATCTTCCTGAAAGTTCCGAGAAACACTTTCGTATTCAAGCCTTAACAGGCATTATCAGCACAATGATTGAATCTTGCCCTACACCTGGTCAGGTACCAAATCAAGTATTTAAAGGTCAGCAAAACCTCATGAATGTTGTGGTGAAAACGTTGATTAAACGAGGTTTAGTGAATGACCTTGCCCGTGTACCGCACAGCCTTGACCTCTCCAGCCCGTACATGGCATCTACCATCAATGCCACATTGAAACCTTTGGAAACACTATCTAGAATTGTGAACCAGCCACAGGCACTTTCTACTAAATCTAGATCTAAAAACCAGGGAATTAGCCGAGAAGTAAATTCCTTTGTAGAAACGCTTGCTAACAATGTGGAGGGTAAGTAGTAACCTTTGCATGTGAATACAACTTTCTTTTGAATTCCTTATTGTGAAAATTGCAACATATTTAGTTTATATATATATATATTCTTTTTGTGTTATGTATATCATCATCGTTTAATGTCTGTTTTATTTGTTTTACATGCTGGTATGGGTTGGATGGTTTGACATGAAGCTGGCCAGCTGGGTGCTGTCCAGACTCCAACTGTCTGTTGTAGTATGGTTTCTGTTGCTGGATGCCCTTCCTAGCACCAACCACTTAAGTGTGGTGGGGGCATTTTATGTGCCAATGGCATGGGTGCATTTACGTCACACTGGCACAGGTGCTTTTCATGTGGCACTGGCATCTGAAAGGATAAGCCTGTATGTGTAGCAGACAGCGATTTTTACTTAGCTTGGCGTGTCCAATCCTGCTTAATGTTTTTTATTGGAAAAATTTAGTTCCTGTGGCTTGGGGGTTTGGTCCCACCATATGGATGTTGTCGAGTGGTCTCCTTTATATAGGTTTGGGTTGATCAATACCTTTTGGAGTGAAATTGTAAAGTGGTGACTGGAGGAAGCTTGTTATTAAGAAGCTTGCTTTGCAACCTCATGGCCCTAGATTGTTTTAGTGTGTGGCATCTTGGGCCAGTGTCTTCTACTTCAGCCCTGTGTTGACCAATGCCTTGTTAGTGAATTAGGTAAACCAATGCCCAGCATGCTTCTTTTTGCATGTGTGTGTCCTCGCCTCCCCAGTGCTTGGCAACTTGTGTGGATTTGTTTACATCCCTGTCACTTAACGGTTTGGCTAAAGACACCTATAGAATAAGTAGCACACTTAAAAAAATATGTACTGGGGTTGATTTGCTTGACTAAAACCCCTTCAAGGTGCTCAAAGCATGGTTGCAGTCAAGTGACTGAAACCAGTCAAAGGTGAGAGAGAGAGAGTGAGTATATATTTCCCCTCGTCTTCACAGGTGTTCACTTACTGAAAGCAATAACTTCACTGTCCATATAGACGGTGTCCTTTGCTCGCAGTCTACTGCGAAGGGATGTCCAGGCTTCTTGGTATGTCATATAAATCTTTGTAAACAAAACCCCCATCAAATACGGTTGTTTGTCTTAAGCTGTTCATTATTCTACAGATGGGGGCTGGAGGGAATCTTTGCCTTGCTTGGAAACTGGCAAAGCTTGGTGTCAGAAAGGACATCTGGCCATAGGATAACAAAAAAAAAAAAAAGAAAAAAGAAAACTCTGCTTCAACTGATTCATACAATCATTTGGAAAGTAGATGGTAAAATTATGAAGTGGATGATGATGTTGACAGCAAGTTTATGTCATATTCCTGCACCAATGTCTGTAAATTTGCATGTTTTTTTAAAAGTATTTGTTAAGGTAATTGTTTACCGATTGTAAAAGTTGATTTCAAAAGCAATGGCAACACTATTTTGTTTCCTGTGATGTTAGAGAATTACTGGTTCTCTTGTCTTTTGATATTTATTTAGAATTTCTGACCTGCTTTCTGCATTTGATATATGGCAGTGCCAATGTCTTTTGGTTTTTCTCAATGGCTGTAATAGTGAAATAGGCTTTTTTGGTTCCCTTTTAGGAGGAGATAATCAGCAAAATTCTAGCACTTTAGAATTGGAAGATGCAGCTGCAGACCAATCAGATATCATCACAGAATCAACTGTTACTGCTGCCGAGTCTGTTGATAGTGAGCTACAGGTAAATCGAATTGTGCGTGTGTGTATGCGTGTGTCTCTTCATTAGAAGCTGATTCACTCTGTTGTAACTGCAGCTTTCTGATGTTTGTGTATATATGGAGTCATAAACTCACTTGAAGAACTATATATACTCTACTACATGTGTTGAGTACTTTTCTCTGTTTCTGTATCCAAACTCAAAACTTGTGTGAATTATTATTATTATTAAATTAACACTGTGGAAATCAGATATATCCACTCAAAATAAACTTCATTGCCCTTAACAACAGATAGTTTTGTATACCAAGATATTCTTTATTGAAGAATGTCATCTTGAAACTATTTTTAATTGAAATATGTCTAGTTTATTGAGGCAACCACTACTTGTTGTCACTCATAAAGTAATCTTCAGCAAAACATTGGTATATCTGGAGCAGTGAATCTATGGACCATAACTAGCCATTTACGGTAATACTTATGTGATAGATTTGTTTAGTGTTGACCTGGATTTAAACTGCTTTCCATGTAATTTCTCTGAAATATTAAAAAAAAATTGAGTAAATTTATTTTTAATATTTTCTCAATGTTATGTTTTATATTGTCATAAGTCTCTTCCAGTCAGTTTTTACATGTCTTTCAAATTGATTTATAACACAGGCAGTGAAGAATTTGTTGTTCTTTTTTTTTCTTTTTCAATTTTTAAACAATGTAATCTTATTTTCCTTGACTAATTTATTATTTCCTCATTGTTTTACCATTGACCTAGTAACTTGTTTGGATCACCCTAGTATACCTGACTGTTATTTATAGGTGCTGTATCATCTGGGGAAATGTTACCATAGACCAATACAGAGGCAAATATCTCCTCTCCTTTATAAAATTAGTGCCGTTTACTGACCATTAAAAGCTTATGGGGGCTTTGATATCTTCATTAGCAATTGATACCTTAATGACTGTTTTAAAAAACTGTTGTTACTATTCAGCCTCCTTAAAATTATATCACCCACCCTTATAATGCGGGGTAGCCATGTATCTTCTGTCCTTGTCCTTCTGTCATACTTTAGCCTCTCAGCACCTGGCATAAAGTCACCTCGTCCTCACCAATACCCTCTTAGTTATAAGGAGGGGCTTTCCTCTTCTATCTTGCAACTTACATGGCAACCACATTAGTGCTGGTGGCATGCAAAAAGCAGACGTCCAGCCATAGAAAACATATCAAAGCTGACACTGGAGCTCATTGTAGTATTGTGGCTTGTCAGATCTGGTCATCAGCATTTAGTGTCTGTTGTCCATGCTGGAAAGGGTTGGACAGTTTGACTAGGCTGGCATGCTGGAAGGCTGTACCAGGATCCAGAGCACATCGCCAAAGGTCTCGGTCACTAGTCATTGCCTCTGTGTTGTTCAAAGTTTGATGGTCATGCTTCATTACCTCATCCAATGTCTTCCTGGGACTACCTCAACCACAGGTCCCCACCACAGTTAGAGTTCAGCACTTCTTTACATGATTGTCCTTGTTCGTATGCATCACATGACCATACCTATATCAAGTGCCTGGAGGAGATAGTGCTACTCTGGGTGAAGAGGATGGCTGTTGGAAGATTTTATGTCTGGCAACAGAATTCTGCACCATGCTACACAAGCAGGAGAACCCAGTCATGGCTGTCAGACAATTTCTGCAGCCACATCACCCCTAACATCTGGCGAGCTAACTCCCCAGACTGCAACCCCCTTGATTATTATGTGTGGCGCACAGTTGAGCGAGAGACCAACAAAACTCCTTGTACACTAAAGATGAACTGAAGACAAGGATTATGGCAGCATTCACCAACTTAAACAAAGATACCGTCCAGAAGATTTGCAGGAGATTCCGAAGTCATCTAGAGACCATGGTTGAAGCCAATGGCGATTTTATTGAATAAATTTTCTCTTTAGTATTTCAAGATATTTTTTATGTAACTTGAGTAAATATATGTTAAAATGAGATGTCAGTGTTATTTTCACTTTTGCGTAATTTAGACAATTCATTCATCGCACCCTGTATATACATGGACAAAAGTAGTGAGAAAGAAAGGTTCTGCAAACATTAGGACTCAGATGGTATGAAAGGGAACCAAAACTCCTGGTGGTTTGCTGTGCTTGAAAAGACATGTCAAGCTGAGTGTTGTTGCCCATGCATACAGACTTGTCCCTTGCATCCCTAATCTTACAGGTTTGTAAGTGCTGGTGCTACGTAAAAAGCACCCATGCCGGTGCTGCATAAAAGCACCCCAATACACTTTGTGAAGTGGTTGGTGTTAGGAAGGGCATCCAGCTGTAGAAACCATGCCAAAACATAGATCCTGAACAGCCCTTCAGCTAGTCATCTGTCAAACCATCCAACCCATGCCAGCATGAAAAATGGACGTTAAATGAGATATGTATATATATTGTATGTATATGTATGTATGTATATGCATGTATGTGTATATATATATATAATGTACCCACCCACACATATACACCCAAAGATTAAGCACAACATTGCAAGCTGTTGCAGCATAAATTTTAGTTTTGCTGTTCCAGCTTAGTTAGAAACTGTTGTTCCTGGACACAAGAACAACTGGTGACCATGTGGTTTTGGGTTCAACCCCACTGTCTGGTAACCTGAGCAAGTATCTTCTACTGTGGCCTTAGGCCAACCGAAACCCTGTGAGTGAATTTGAGACAGGGAAACTGAAAGAAGCTTTGTATGTGTGTGTGAATATATATATATGTATATTATGATAGTTCACTGTTGGTGCTATTGGCATTACTCTTGTCAACAAATCCTATCATTTTACACTTTCTGATGTTGTGTAGAATAAGAGATGCCTTACTTGTAAGACAATACCTCAATGATATATTCATCTAACTCATGCAGGAAAACTGTAAAACAAATAGGATTCAATAATGTAGACTTGGCCATCTGAAATCAATGTATCAAAATAGCTTTGGACAAAGGTTCTTCATGGCTGTTTGTCATGTATATTAACAGATTAGTTATATCCTGTTTTCTTTGATTTATGTAATCAGTTTCAGAAATGAAGTTTCAGAGCCCATCCAAAGACATTAATATTTAGTTCTATAGATCCAATGATTTATGAAAATATTTGGTAGTTTTATTCATTGTCAGCTACTTACATAAATTTACTGTAGAATTTGGAAATAATCTGTAAAAATCTGTCAGATATTTTAAATCAATTTTGTTGCTCTCTCTTTCTGTTTTGCTCTCTCTCTCTTTCTTTCTTGCTCTTTCGCTCTCTCTCTTTCTCTCTCTTTCCCCTGTTGGTTTATGAAATATTATCTTTCTTCAGGCTCACAGTAACTTAGACCATGTAATAGACGAGTTATTTCAAAGAGATTCAGGTCGTGATCCTGAACAGCAAGTCATTAGTGAAATAATTATGGAAACAGGTAAGTGTTTCTTTTTCTGCTGAGAGGGAAGTTAGGTGAATCTTTATTAGTCAGTGTTTTATAAAACTCTGTGTGCCATTGAACAATGGCCATTCTATGGGGTTCCATTGTAGTTGTCGGTGGGCTGGGCTAGTGGAGGGACTTGTAATTAGGCTAGGATTAGTAATGTTGGAGCTTGGCTTATGAGACCTGTTTCTGGAGTAACCTGCCTGTCTGTTTCAGCTGAAGAACCCTTGTCGGCTCACAATGATGACGAGTCTCCAGATGTTATTATTGATGTCGATGTTGAGCAGGAAGAAATAGACAGGCATGATTCTCAGATGATAAGTCAAGAGAGTTCTGAAGGTGAGGATGCTGAAAATAATGAAGGTTAGTCAAAGCTTGGGTTAATTGTGTTTACTTTGTAGCACGCCCCATTCCTCCCTACTCACCCAATCAGCTTCCCCACTTTTCCCTCCCTCCCCTCCTCCCAGACCGCTTCTTCCCATCATGGATCAGTGGTGAAACGGCTTTGGTTGTGGCTAACTCGACGGAACCGGCTTTAATGAGCTTAACGAGCTTTTTGGATGTGTCTTTTATTTTAAAGATGCTAAAGCGCTATTAATTTAATTACCTGCCATTACACAACACACGCACAATATTAACTCTAGCATTTTTTTTTTTCACCTCCTGTTGTAGTTAGGAAATAGCCTATGTCTCTGCAAACACTCAGTACTAATCATTCTAACGTATACACACAGATGTGCATTCCACACACACACACACACACACACACACGAGATTATGCAGTAAAGTGTAATGTAAAGTTTGAAGTTAATGATTCATCGTCATTTTGTTTCTCGCTATATAGGACTCTTATGTACACATACAATCACATACATATGCATTTAAAAAATTTTCTACTTTGATTTCGGTGTCGTTATGCCATTCAGCTGAATTTAATTAATTTAATTGTACATTTTCTGAATAAAATAAGATGCATTTCCACAAGTTGCTTTGACAAAAGCCTCCTTTTGCTCACCTAATGGAAGAGAGGTATGTTAATTGTATTGTTTAATCAGTCTTCTTCACCCGTGTACCTAGTAGACTGATGATGATGATGATGAGGAGGAGGATTCCGTGGCTTTAATTCAGCAACACAAAATTAACCAGGCTTGACTAAGAATCATGGGAATCTTTTGGGTAGAACTGTCCTATATAGTGTATGTCTAGATAAATGGTAGTTTTTTTTTTTTCCTACCTTTTTAGCTTGGATGCTTTTTGTTTAGTTACTGCTTTAGAATGTCTAGTGTTATCTGCTACAGCATGACTTCCCACTCCAGTAATTTAGCAAAATTTCAAACCCTAGAAACAGATTTTAAAAAAAAAAAAATGTTTTAGGTCTGGGTGCAGGGTTTTCTCTTTCACTCTTTTCTAACTGTCCCTGTCTCCCCCTAACTTTAATCTCCCCTTTCTCTTCCTATCTATCATCTCTTACTTGCTTATTTTCTGTCTCCTAAAAATAAAATTTAAAAAAAAAAAGCTAAAAAAACCCACCACATTAAGCCCTTATTCCAGTTTAAATGATAGCAACAAGTCTAACTAACATTCTATGCAGATGTATTCTTAGAGTTCGTCAAACCAAATCCAATTAGTGGAATTGAGACATTAGTTAATTAGTAGTAATTTCTATAATTTTTGCATGATTTTTGGATTTAGTCTTCTTACTTTCTGTCTCACTCTCTCTCTCTTTCTTCCCTAACTGAAATATTATAATCCAATAATCGCTGAACACTCACTTTGCAGCTATAATAAACTTTTGCTTTTCTGAAATCTAGATATAGTTTTTTTCTACACACATACACACACACGCATACACACTCTCTTTACATTTAACCCTTTAGCATTCAGATTATTCTGTCAAATGTAATGCTTATGTATTCACACTGTTTTGATTTTTAATCCTGGATTATCTCGTAGCTTTGAGATTTTGATGATGTGATTATTTTCAGAATGACATTGTAGGGTTGATGCGAAAGGCTGGATCTGGCCAGTTTGAACATAAAAACAGGTAGAATATCTGGGCTAGATCTGGCTAGTTCAAATAGTAAAGGGTTTCAGTGTTTGCAACATACAGTAATATATGTTAAGAGGAAATAAGTTATTACAGGTATGTTATTACCGGGGTACAAAGTATAATTGAATTAACACCAATATATTACTGGTATATATTTTTAGTGTCTGGAATGACGGTTGATACTGAAATGAACAAGGGACATGAAAAGATATGTGATTAATAAAAAAAAAATTATAGTAATAATGATGTTAATGATAATGGTTGTTATAATAATTTTTTTCTACTATAAGAACAAGGCCAGAAATTTTGAGTGAGGGGGCTCGTCGAATACATTGACACCCCTCTGTCCCCAGTGCTCAACTGGTATTTATTTTATCAACGCTGAAAGAATGAAAGGCAAAGTCAACTCTAGTGAAATTTGAACTTGACGTAAGGGGCCAAAAGAAATGCCACTAGGCATTTTGTCCAACTTTCTGGCTCATTGCTTTAATAATAATAATAATAATTGAAATAATGATAATTCTTTGTACTATAGGCACAAGGCCTGAAAAATGTATGGGAGGGGGTCTAATCAATTGCATCAAACCCCAGTATTTAATGTATATATATGTTATGTATATTAGAAGGCTATAATTTGTCCGTAAGGAAAGGATAAATGTTTCCAAAGAATGTATAATTTAAAGAATCCCTAGAAATATTGAAATGAATGTGTTGGGTGTAATAATGGAACATTTTAATTTCTTTTGTGTTTCTAAAGTAATCCTTCGTATTTAGCTGCTTTGTCCTTAATTACATATTTAGATTAACTGGTTTCATCAATGATTGATTAATTGACTAATTAATTTTTTCTCATTTTTATTTCAATAGATGTTCATGAAGAAGAAGGTTCCGAAGAGGAAAGTGGTTCAGGGGATGAGGAAGGAGATGTCTGTGACAATGAAGATGATGAAGAGCATGAAGATGAGGAAGATGAGGATGAGGTAACTAGTGTTTTATATAACGACTGCCTTCTTTCTCTGTTGTTCTCTTGTCTGTCTGCGGTCGGTTGTTGATGGATGTTATTGTATATGAAGTTCAGTATGGTTGAGGTGCTAGGTTGCTTACTTTTACTTTTTACGTTTTATAGAAGACTACTCTTTTGTCACAAGCTGAAATGATTGCTCATTCTGTGGTCAAGTTTAGGGTAGCATCTACATAAGATGACAAAGCTATACATGTCCCTACCAATTTACACACGGCTTTGTGAAAAACCTCCCTCCACTGGATTTAAGGTGAATGAATGAATCATTGTCTCTGGACGAAATGTAACTAAGGCAAATGTTGTGTATAGTTCATTAATAGACAAACTGAATGCTTTGGGTTATCAGTTAACATTATCAGCAGTGAAACCTGTTGGTGACAAAAATAGGAATGAATTCAAGTAAGCTCTGGTGTTGGTGCCACATAAAAAGCACCCAGTACACTCTGTAAAGTGTCAGTGTTAGGAAGGGCACCCAGCTGTAGAAACCGTGTCGAAGCAGACAGTGGACCCTGGTGCAGCTTGATTAGCTCCTGTCAAACTAACGCATGCCAGCATGAAAGATGGCTGTTAAATGATGAGGAAAATACCAAGGTGATTTTAAAGGAAAACAAAAACTAAAAAAAACAATGGTGTAACTGAATTTTCTGTTTTGATTAAGATAGATTGAAATCTAGAAGGTATTGCTTGTGTGTGTCTCTTTATAAGAATTTTGGAAACTGTTAAGGAATTGAAGTAAATTATTTCGAACTGCATGGTGACCTTAATAGTGTAGGTGGCACAAAGAAGGGCTCCCAGTCCATACAGTGACGTGGTGGTTGGCATTGGGAGGAACATCCAGCAGTAGAAAAACCATTCAACCCCATACCAGTACGGAACATGGATGTTAAATGATGAACTCGCAGTTGATAAAGCTATAATAGTGTGTGAATATTGAGTGAAAAAAAAAACAAACCCATTGAATAGAAAAGGTTAAAGGCTGCCATTTGACTTTTTCTCATCTAAAGTTTTTTAACCCAATATTTTACATCCCATCATTTATAACTTTATCTCCTCCAAGTTCAAGCTTATATATGAAAACAATGGATGGTTGCAGTTTGTAGTCTTGGTGTGTAATTACTCATTGTTGGGTAATCCTTGCTGGATCAATCCACTGTGAGATAACACCCAAGGTGGTCATGTAATATGCATTTATCTGGATGTGAGAATATTTAGCAGCCATTTTGGTTCTGAGTGTATGATGGAAGCTGATGACAAAGATGAAGATGATGACTACCAGGAAGTGGATAGTTCAGTGGCCCAGGCTGTTGATGACGACTATCTTCTCCGTGTGGAAGATGTGTTCTCAACAGGTGTGTTGAACTTCACCTGTTATATTTCCACATTGGGTTTCTTCTGACCAATCTTACTGCTGTTTGTCATATTAGTGAATGTTTCCATTTTGTAAATGTCTTTGCATTTCTTTCAAATAGTCACTCAAAATTCTTTCCATAAAGATTTCATGCTATTTATATTCCAAACACAAGTTTCATAATGACAAAATCGTTTTACTAAATTCTTCTTCATTTTCAAAATTAAATGAAACAATGGCTGTGAATTTCGATAGAAATATGGTAACAAAAAGGTTAAAATGTTTGAATTAACCCTTTAGTGTTTGCATTATTCTGCCAAAATTAATCCTTTTTTACCCACATTGCCTTGGACTAATCAGGTATTATCTTGGTGCTATGAGATTTTGATGAGGTAGCTGTTAATTTTTAAAACGACATTGTAGGGTCGGTGTGAGAGACCAGATCTGGCCAGTCTGAACATAAAACAGGTAGAATAATTTTGGCCGGATATGGCTGGTTTGAATGCTAAAGGGTTAAAGGAAAATATAAATTGTAAAACAAGAAATAAAAATGCAAAATGTAAACTAATCTTTTAATGACACACAGTGGGTGTTGGGGTCTGTGTCTGTCTGAATATAAGTATAATCCTATGTAAAAAGCAAAAGCACTTCTTTTGCTAATTCCAAACTCTTAGAATCTGAACTTAAGGTCAGGCTCCCTTTCCTTGATTTATAGCGTGTTCTTTTGCCATGTTGTTTTCCAGGGTTCTGAGTGTATGATGGAAGCTGATGACGAAGATGAAGATGATGACTACCAGGAAGTGGATAGTTCAATGGCCCAGGCTGTTGATGACGACTATCTCCTCCGTGTGGATGATGTGTTCTCAACAGGTGTGTTGAACTTCACTCTTTCTCTTCAACATAATATATCAATTCTATTACATTATTATTATTTTTATTATTATTGTTATTGCATTATTATTGTTACTACTACTACAGCAATTGTAGCTATATTAGCTCTGACCACTACTGGATTTGTGGTCTGGTTTCAGTCCATGTCTAAACTGCTTGTTTTATACTCTCAGCCATTGATGTTCTTATGCAAAGGCATGAACATCAAAACTTCCCACTTTCTATATATATATATATATATATATATGTATGTATATTTCTGAGCCATCATGTTTACCCTGTGTTTGTATAACTCGTTTTCTTATTGACTTATTTCAAATGTTTTAATCATATTTTTTTTAGACCATTTAAATGTTTCAATTAAAATAGATATTCCACAAGATGGTGGAGATGGCTGAAACAGTTTGATTACTGGACTGAATATATTATAATAATAATCATAATGATGTTCAATTTTGTCCCCACACTACACGGTTGCTGTCCTTCTGAGTGGGAATGAATAAGTATCAAAACTCACTGATACTGTTGTCTTTCTCTGCCTTCTACAAACTTCTCAAAACATATTTACAGTCTATTATTACATTAAAACGAGTTTAGGTAATTAATAATTTTAGTTAAGCTAATAAATCCAACAGTATGTTTGCTTATTTTTGATTTCTCACTAGTGATCCACAGGAACTATAGTAATCAAATCTTTTCAGGCCAGCATGTTGTTTTTAATGATAATTCCAGTTTTCGTACTTATCATTTGCCATTCTCTCTCCATGAAGACAATGGTAATGAAACATCAGGTAAGTCAACAAATATCTTGTTAACAGTCTTTGTTAAGTGATGTTGTTATGAATGAGATGGTTCCTTCGATTTTTAATCTGTAGGGCAGCTAATTGTATTAAAAGCATAGGAGTTTGTAGAACCTGTTTAATGTGAGCTGCGTATGATGTAATCACGGAACTGGTATTCGGTCGGTTATGATGACAAAGGTTCCCGTTGATCCGATCAATGGAAGAGCCTGCTTGTGGAATTAACATGAAAGTGGCTGAGCATTCCACAGACATGTGCACCCTTAACGTAGTTCTCAGGGAGATTCAGCATGACACAGGGTGTGATGAGGCTGGTCCTTTTGAATTACAGGTATGACTCATTGACTCATTTTTGCCAGCTGAGTGAACTGGAGCAATGTGAAATAAAGTGCCTTGCTCAAGGACACAATGCGCTGCCGGGAATCGAACTTGCGACCTTACAATTGAGATCTGAGTACCCTAACCACTAAACCACCTGCCTTCACTAAGTTGTTGAGAGTAGGGTTGGTGTCCAGAACAGTATTGCCAGACTATAAACCAAGCTTCAGCAGCTTTTTTTTTCGAGAAGTAGGCCATATGAGACATGGCACATTGTCAGGCAAGCTGTACAAGAAAAAAAAAAAGCAAATTGGAGGGATGTTTTTTTTGGGGGGGGGGGACCATATGGGCCACAGATTGCTCATTATTGCTATAAACCCTACAATACTTATTTCAAATACAATCTGAGTTTATGGATGTTTTAAAATAGTTGATTCAATTGAATATATTTCCTTCTCTTGGGAAAACCAGCTTTGTGTCCTGAAAGAATCCATTTATTATTAGAGCCCGTTTTGCAGCAGGAACCCTTTCCTGGTATTAACTTTTTTACAGGATGACACTGATATTTGAGCATTATGGGAATATAGTACTCCATGTCATAATAATATGATGACAGATCTCTTTTCACATCTAATACCATTGCAAGTTGTTGTCCATGGGTGTGATAACAATATACTACAGATTATGTAGGAATGGTACCATGACAATGGTTCCAGTCTCATTGCAAGACAATGTTTTGAAGGACTTTGATTCTGATTTCCAATTTTGTAAATAGTTTTGGTTTAAAAAAAAAAATGTAATAACACGAAGTTAATCTAATAAAGACAGGGCATCTATTAGCAGATTACCTTCTCATACCACACTGTTACACCATATTTGGTTTTAAAGTAAGCAGTGTTGAATATTATTTTCATGGTTATATCACACTAAGCTATCATTTATTCAGTGTTCCTCTCTCCTGTCCTTTTTGTATTGATATATATATATATATATAACATTAATATTTAGTTCTCTGTATTAAGTTTTGTTTCCAAATAGAATTGTTGATTCAAAATCAGTGTTTATTCCTTTATTACACATCATAAGTAAACAGCTTGAAGGCAGCTCTTGTGTGTGTGTGTGAATGTGTGTAAATAAATCCATTTTTTAAAAAATATTTTCCACTTGTATAAAATATTTAAATTAATTAACAATTGATGTTTATTGACATAACCCTTTAGCATTTAAACCTGCCGTGTCAGGCCCAAATATTTTGCCTATTTTATATTAAAACCTTGCACCTACTTTTTTACAGTGTTATTCGAAAAATAATCACATCATTGAAATCTTGAAGCCGCAAGATAATGCTTGATTAATTTTAAAACAATATGAATAAATAAGCATTGCATTTGACAGAGTAATCTGAATGCTGAAGGGTTAAATGTTACTGTTCCTGTTACAATAGTGTACTTAATAATAAAGCAGTTATAAATTTTTTAAGGCATTGCTTTAGTTTATAAAGGTCAGAAAAAAAAAAAAAAGTGTGAAAATTTGTTGTGTATACTTTTCCTGTTTCCAACTTACTGCTATTGTTGTTAATGAACTTGTGCTGTTTTTCAGTTCCTTCTTTGCCACCTGCTCCCAGTTCTGTGCCTACAACCCATCCACTTTTGGTCCGTAACCCTGAACCAGCTCCAGTGATGGGTGTGGCCCGCGTTCATCGTGGCAACAGGCAGCGTAATACATATCGCTTTAACCCAAGCACCTCAACATTACAAGTTAATATCCACAGTGCTAACAACAGACAACCAAACACACCAGTTATATTACAAAGGTGAACTCTCTATGTGACCATTATTTTTTTCCGTTTTATTTGTAGGTGAAGCTTGATGTAGCAGGCCTAGAATAAGCTATTTCTGACATGGCATAAGGCGGCGAGCTGGCAGAATCGTTAGCATGCCAGGCGAAATGCGTAGCTGTATTTCGTCTGCCGTTACGTTCTGAGTTCAAATTCCGCCGAGGTCGACTTTGCCTTTCATCCTTTCGGGGTCGATAAATAAAGTACCAGTTACACACTGGGGTGGTCGATGTAATCGACTTAATCCCTTTGTCTGTCCTTGTTTGTCTCTATGTTTAGCCCCTTGTGGGCAGTAAAGAAATATATTTCTGACATGACAACTCTGTCTTGTATTCAGACAATGTTTCAGACTATATTATCCAATGTGTGTTTTTTAAAGATAGTGTGTGATTTGAGGGAGATTTGGCAGCTGTTGAGTTGTTTTGTACCCCGAATAATGTCATCTTTATTTGATAAAAGCTAACGATCCCCTAATTTAGTTCTTAGAGTTTGGATTGAAAACTTCAGGTATATTTTCTTTTTGCTTTTGCCACTGGATGGAGTCTGAAAAAGAGTCAATAACATTAGTTTACCATTTCTTCATCCCTTGAAAGTGTGGGACAGGGTTCATACCTATATATTTTAACACTTACAGGGCTGTGGATGACAAAATACCCTGTGGTATTTAAAAAGGCGGCGAGCTGGCAGATATGTTAGCACGCTGGGCGAAATGCTTAGCGGTATTTCGTCTGCGTTACGTTGTGAGTTCAAATTCCGCTGAGGTCGACTTTGCCTTTCATCCTTTCGGGGTCGATAAATTAAGTACCAGTTACGCACTGTGGTCGATGTAATCGACTTAATGCCTATGTATGTCCTTGTTTGTCCCCTCTGTGTTTAGCTCCTTGTGGGTAATAAAGAAATAGGTATTTAAGTTTGCCCACCTTATGTTCTCATTTGATGTTCTTCTGTGACTACTTGTCATTTGCTGTGGCTCAATAAATTAAATCCACATAAATTCAGTTATAACCCCTGTTTCTCCCTCAAAATTTCTACCTATATTTGGATTCCTTGTTTACTTAGATTTAGCTTGTAGGAATCTTATTTTGTGTAAATGTCAATGTGTATGGCCCCTAATAGTTAGGGTGTTGCACTCATGATCCTTGTTTCAGTTCTCTGACTGGATGATGCATTGTGTTCTTGAGCAGAATCCTTTCGTTTGACATTGCACTGTGATCACTGTACAGGCAATATCAATTTGAAATGAGGAAATGAGAGCTAATAATACAAGCACACACATTTGATCACTATTAAAAAAAAAAAATCATCTATGCAGGTTGTTCTGCAGGAAGTTGCAGAACTCTCATCTGTTGTTCATGACACAAGACCTCCCACACACAAAAAAGTCAGTATAGACAATACATACATACAGTCACATTCTCTCTCTCTCCTTCATTTTTTTGTTCTCACTAATGTATAATTTTTTCCTTTTCTAGATTACTAGGGCCAGACGTTCTACAGCTGACAACTGGTCAAGGAGCAGTCCCCTCACAGGCAAGAATGGTTTTAGCTAATGAAGATCACCTGCGGTTTGTTTCTTCGCGCCAAGATGAAGATGTCTTTGATGAATTGTTTCAGGTATAGTTATGGTTTGTCTTGTTCATTGGGTTCATCCTCGCTTCCGGATTCCTTCAATATAACCTCTGCTACCCAACAATACTGACCACTAAATTCATGAGCTAAAACGTTATCCTTCTGCAATTAATTGCAATAATTAACTAACAATTAGTATACAGTTGTAATAATTAACATATAATCTAATATACAATTGTAATCAACTAACATACAATTAATATATAGCTAATTACTGTACCGTAACAATTAGTATAGTTGTAATAATTTAAATATAATCGTAGCAACTGATATACAATTGTAATTAACATACAATTAATATACAATTGTAATCAATTAACATAGGACTGTAATTATTTGTACTGTAATAGTGTACAATTGTAATTAATTAATAAGCAAAAGTAGCGAATTGGCAAAGTTGGATAGAATGCCTTGATTTATTCTGACTCTCTGAACTCAGATCAAATCCCATAAAGGTTACTTTTCATCCTTTTGTGGGTTGATATAAAAACATGTGCCAATCCACGTTGGTGGATTAGTAGAACTGTTGGGGTGAGGTGGGGGGCTTGATTGCTTTGTGGTATTTGTTCAAGCTGTTTTAGTTTTGACTGTAACAACTCGCTACAACATTGATTCAGCCGAGTTGTATCATAGCAAGTTGGTGGCCTCCTCTCTGGGATAAATATCTGTGGTGCAGAGAGAAAAGACTTAAAAAGTATGGTATGGGCAATTGCTGGTCTTCATCACAAATAAATTGGCCAAGACTTATACTTATTTCTTTACTACCCACAAGGGGGTAAACACAGAGAGAACAAACAAGGACAGACACACGGATTAAGTCGATTATATCGATCCCAGTGCGTAACTGGTACTTATTTAATCGACCCCGAAAGGATGAAAGGCAAAGTCAACCTCGGCGGAATTTGAACTCAGAACGTAATGGCAGACGAAATACGGCTACGCATTTCGCCCGGCGTGCTAACGTATCTGCCAGCTCGCCGCCTTAAAAGACTTATACCAACATCATAGATGAATTGTCAACATCAACATACGAAAAAAAAAAAAACCCCACCCCTCCCTCAGTTAATACACACCATTTCAATTTATCTTTCTGATTCTCTCGATTTATTGCAAGTTGTATTATTAATGATGTAACTTTAAATGTTCTCATATTTCGTGTCTTCAGGATAATTACCCTGACAATAGTTCTGCCGGTCCCGGTGTCCTTTCTTGTATTCCCTCAACACTCACACGTTGGACTGAAGAAGCCAAGGTGCTTGATGGTGATAGTGTACATGATTGTGTGACCAGTAAGTTCATTCTGTAATTTTATTCTGTACTTTTATGTTCAATGTGTATACACACACACACACCATTTGTGTGTATTTTTGTTTTCTTTCCTTTTTTTTTTATGGCTTAGATGAGAGAAATTGCAGTCCTGTGCCTTGCAGGTTAGGCTGTTTGCTATACGGAAGTGGGTTTAGAAATCACAACTTAGAGGTTGTCATGATATCATAAGCGACATGCAAATACGACAAAACCAGCATGGGCGACCATTTTTGAGAATTGGGTCACATTAGACACAGCCTTATCAATTGAGAATTGGGTCACATTAGACACAGCCTTATCAATTATGTTCACAAGTGGAATGGTACCATGACAATGGTTCCAGTCTCATTGCAAGACAATGTTTTGAAGGACTTTGATTCTGATTTCCAATTTTGTAAATAGTTTTGGTTTAAAAAAAAAAAAAATGTAATAACACGAAGTTAATCTAATAAAGACAGGGCATCTATTAGCAGCCTTATCAATTAGGAGGGCCATACTACTAAAAAAAAAAAAATTGAGGAGTTTTCATTGGGCATGCCATTCAGAAAGTTCTGAGGGCTGCAGGTTGCCCTTGGCTGTTCAAAAATCTATTGGAAGGATCAAATTTTCAGATATTAAACCTTTCGTTACCAACCCGGCTGAAACCGGCTCTGGCTCTTTAGTACAAATGTCTGGTTTTCAAAAGTTCTGAATTAAAATCTTCCACCAAACCTGAGTCATAATTTACATCCCTAACTCTAGCTTAATGATAACGATGTTATTTTACTTAATTCTTTATTATATTTAAAATAAAATTCAGTAACGAAAGGGTTAAGATAATGACTATTTTCATAGTTTTATTTTCTATCCAATAATTATTCAATAATTTTTTCTTTTTCTTTTTTTGCAACTACAGTTTTGAAGAGTCAGATCATTGACGTTTTGGAGAAACATCGCAACATGGAATTAGAGGAACGCCGAGAAAAACGGCGAAAAGCAGCTGAAGAGGAAGCTGCCCAGAAAGCTGCTCAAAGCAAAACGGAAGAAACGAAGTATGACAGTGCTAATGCTGAGAAAAAGACTGAAGCTCCAACTTCAAACATGGAGGCAAGTTGTTAGAATTTCTAAACTGTTATTCATGGTGATGGTGGAGGACGAATTTTTTGCTTCTGATGTTTATCCCAAGGCCAACTCTTATCGGGATAGGCCAACCCTTATGATCTAGCATTCCACCAGTAACCATTTCAGCTTTTATTCTGACTTGGTGGCACGTTAAAAGCACCAACCGATCGTGGCCGATGCCAGACCCCCCCACCCCCCACCCCGGCACCTGTGCAGGTGGCACGTAAAAAGCACCCACTACACTCGCGGAGTGGTTGGCGTTAGGAAGGGCATCCAGCTGTAGAAACACTGCCAGATCAGACTGGAGCCTGGTGCAGCCCCGGCTTCCCAGATTCCGGTCGAACCGTCCAACCCGTGCTAGCGCGGAAAACGGATGTTAAACGATGATGATTAACTATATCTAGCCATATAAAACTTGACGTAAATTAAATGCACAACATATAGAAGATAACTTTTAGTCTTCTCTCATGCCCGTAGCAGTAGTATATATGCTGCAAGACATACAACAGCTAAATGGTAGGGGGTCAGAAGAGAACTGAGAGGAAATAAAGATGTATAACCCAACCCTCTGATACTTTGCAGTCCCAAATTTCCTTCAAATTACTCCCTACCTTCAAAAATGGATAGAGCAAATCATTATTTTAACATCCACTTTTCCATGCATGCAAGGGTCAGATGGGCATACCTGCACATGCTAGGCTATAGTAGACACTTACCCCAAGGTGCTGCTGTGCAGTGGGATTGAACCTGAAATCATGTGATAGGGATGTAAACTTCTTCACAACATAGCCATGTTTGTATCTCTCTTTGTGGGAGAGAGAAAAGCACAACCCTCATCATTGAACTGGCATGGGTTGGACACTGTTTGACCAGGACTGGTAAGCTGAGGGGCTGCGCCAGACTCCAGTCTAATTTGGCAGAGTTTCTATGGCTGGATGCCCTTCCTAACGCCCACCACTCTGAGTGTAATAGGTGCTTTTACATGCCATCAGCACAGGTGCCAGTTGCGCGGCTACAATTTCACTTGGCTTGATGGCTTTTCTACTCAAGCATACCATACTGCCAAAGGTCTTGGTCATTTGTCATTGTCTGTGAGGCCCAACACTCGAGATTTCCATTTTATGTCCCGCCGGCTGTCCAAGATAAAGATGAAATAGTTATGGTTTGTACATCTGCTGGATTAACACACATCTCCCCAAATATTACGAGTGGGGTGGAGGCAGGGGGATAACTACTTCTGTTTTTGTTTGATTCTAAAATGAATTTCTCTTTTGTGTGTTTCAGGTATCTTCACAGGGAGGAAGTGGTAACGAAGCAGCTGCCGCCACTCCTGTTTTGACATCAAATTTAGGAACTATTCCTGGGAAAGAAAACACTAGTACTCCTACAGGTGGGTAGGTTTTTCTTTCTCTCCAATTTCCAAAATACATAAACATGGTGATGCTCAATGTTATTTAACTGTAGTACCACTATTTGGTCTTGGTATGTTCTTATTACTTATATCTGTTCTCACCATTTCCCTTTACTCTTTTACTTGTTTCAGTCATTTGACTGCGGCCATGCTGCAGCACCGGCTTTAGTCGAGCAAATCGACCCCGGGACTTATTCTTTGTAAGCCCAGTACTTATTCTGTCGGTCTCTTTTGCCGAACCGCTAAGTGACGGGGACGTAAACACACCAACATCGGTTGTCAAGCAATGCTAGGGGGACAAACACACACACACACACACACACACACACACACACACACATATATATATACATACATATATACCACAGGCTTCTTTCAGTTTCCGTCTACCAAATCCACTCACAAGGCATTGGTCAGCCCGGGGCTATAGCAGAAGACACTTGCCCAAGATGCCATGCAGTGGGACTGAACCCGGAACCATGTGGTTGATTAGCAAGCTACTTACCACACAGCCACTCCTCCGCTATCCCTGCTTAGAATATATATTTTATTTTTTTGCATATTTTCATGTAATTCTAGCAGTTAAGTTTCTAGTTTTATGGTAGATTGAGTGCTTTCATCTGTTAAAAACTGGCACTCTGTGATCCGATCAATGGAACATCCTGCTCATGAAGTTAACATGCAAGCAGCCAAGTACTCCACAGATAAATATACCATTAATGTAGTTCTTGGGGAGATTCAGCATGACTCAAAATGGGACAAGGCTGGCCCTTTGAAATACGAGTACAACTCATTTTTGCCAGCTGAGTGGACTGAAGCAATGTGAATATGAAATAAAATGTCCTGCTCAAGGACTCAAGGTACTGCCTGGGATCGAACTTGTGACCATATGATCGTGAGCTGAATACCATAACCACTTAACCACACACTTTCACATGTTCACCCTTCAGAACATAAACTAGCCATATCAGGCCCAAGTATTCTCCCTGTTTTATATTAAAATCAACCAAATCTGGCCTCTCACACCTACCCTACAATGTCTTTCTAAAAATAAGCAATCACATCATTGAAATCTTGATGCTAGAAGATAAAGAACGATTAATTCAAATGTGAATAAAGAAGCATTACATTTGAAAGATTAACTTGATTGCTAAAGGGTTAAGACATTTACATTTCAAAGAGATTGTCAGACTTAATGACAAACAAAGCAGTCACTATTTTCTAGATTGTGTATCAGTCTATACATTTATTCCCCCCTCCCCCACCTTTTAAAAAAAATTTTGCCCATTCAAAGGAGACCTATTGAGTCAAGTACATGAACATCGAAATAAATATCAATGGAAATAGTAGTTGTGATACCTGTGCCGGTGGCACATAAAAAGCACCATCCGAACATGGCCGATGCCAGCGCCGCCTCGACTGGCTTCTGTGCCGGTGGCACGTAAAAAGCACCCACTACACTTGCGGAGTGGTTGGCGTTAGGAAGGGCATCCAGCTGTAGAAACACTGCCAGATCAGACTGGAGCCTGGTGCAGCCTCCTGGCTTCCCAGACCCCGGTCAAACCATCCAACCCGTGCTAGCGCGGAAAACAGATGTTAAACGATGATGATGATGATGATGCTTCCAATTTTCTCTTTTAGAAGTAATATTAGGATTATGTTGTTTTCATGTATTTTCATCTTTTGTGTGGATAAATATATTTTTTTTCTCCTTTATTTTAGGTGTCACTACAGAAAGTCAGAGTTCTGCTATGGAGGCTGAACTATCAGAGCAGGGTGCTACCTGGACCCCTCCTGGAAACCAGCCATCTTCAGAGGAGAAGTCTGATTTCTCTACTGTGACAAGCAGTGTTCCTCTTCCAACAGGGGACAGTGCAGCACAGCCAGCAGCTTCAAGCACTTCAGATGGAATTGGACTTTTGTGTACGGCTGGTCAGGTTTTGGCTGAGTCATTCTCCACGCCCCCTCAGCCAATCCCAATCAACACCCCTAGGGCACCAGTACCTTCATTACAGACGCGTCTGTACGTATCACATTAATATTTTGTGCAGTTCCTTGTTTCTTATGAAAAAAAAAAGGGGGGACAAACTCATAATGAACAATGTAGCCTAAAATTGCTGTATGTTAATAATGTGATCACATGATCAAACTGTCAGATGTTATACATCGCTGGTCACAGTGCGCTTTGCATTGTTTTTAGCTTTTGAATGATGCCACCCCACTAGTTAGGTGAGCAGGCCAACATTCACCCTGAATAGAAGGCTGGTCTGTTGCAGGGCGATCCATTTACAGCTGAGTGGACGAGAACAACATGAAATACGTGTTTTGCTCAAGAACACAACGTACCATCCAGTCTGGGAATTGAACCTACAATCTGGTGATTGTGAGACCAGCACCCTAACCACTAGGCCTTATACCATCACATATTATTAATTGACTTCATCAATTATGTATTTATGGCAGTCTAACCCAGGACATTAAAATGTTTAGCAGGGATAGACTAGTGGCATGAACTGTAATTATTACAATGCTCACTAATTGTGTGACTTGCACACGTCCATCTGCCAGAGCGATGAGGACCATCTTGGTCACCCACAGCCCTTTAGCATTCAGATTTCTCTGTCAAATGTAATGCTTGTTTATTCACATTGATTTGAATTGGTCATGCATCATCTGGTACCTTTGAGGTTTCAATGACATGATTTTATTTTGAGAATATATTTGGGTTAGGTAAAAATCGGTAGAAAATCTTGACTGGACATGGCTGGTTTAAATGCTAAAGGGTTAAGGATGACAGATGACTTGTACTGTGACTTTGAAGTGAAGAAGTGTTGTGCACCATCAACTTCATTGTCTTGCCTGTGACCATCTTCAATCCAGTGGCAAGACCAGGTCAAGATGATTGGCGATGGTGACGGATGCAGTGGACGACCAAGATGCTTTACTTGCCTCATCTTGCTCTCTGCACCCCACAATGCATTGCAACAGCCACTTGCCCCTCCGTTGAACCACAAAGTCTCCTGCAGAGGCTGCCAGACCCAGTCTTCACATGCAGAAATAGGCAAGCCCTAATATCCTAATTAACTCATAGCTGGGACCCTGAGAGGTGCTACCACTCCAGGTCAGAGTAGACCTGGTAACACTAGTAGCTGAGGAATGATTCCGTACTCCTCAAAGCCCTGAAATTCCTGAATTAATTACACATTCACTCACTCACTCACTATTGTGCACACACACTCTCTCATTCTCTTTGGAAATGTTTCAAACTTTGTTTTCCCTCCTCAGGACCACAAGAAACAAAAATTCCAACATGGAAGACGAGACTCCAATGGAAGTGATGGTAACTTCTTATAGCAGTGCAGCGACTGCACCTCAAGAAGGTGCTGCAGCCAGCAGTAGCCAAGATGCAGGAGCTGTCTCTTTTCAACCGGTTTTGAGGCAGAGTTCCGATGCTGAAGAGAAACCCAGCACTGGCTTCGTTCCAGAGAGCACATCAATAGACCTCAGTGCTTCGTCTTCAGTTGTTTTTGGTGCAATGCCTGATGTTTTAGGGTTGCCAACAACCACCACCACCACAACGACAACTACTACTACTGCTGCCAATACTCCTGTCAGCTTGCATTATACAGGCATGGGTAAGTAACACACACCAGTAATATAAGGTTATTGATTTTTGATTTTTAAGTCCAATATGTGAGTGGGATGGCATATTTGTTGGTGCGATTGTTTCTAAAGCTACCATATTCAACCATGAAAAACAATGGAAATTTTAAATCATTATTATTAATGTGGCGAGTTGGCAGAAACATTAGCATGCCAGATGAAACGCTTAGCAGTATTTTGCCCATTGCTACATTCTGAGTTCAAATTCTGCCAAGGTCGACTTTGCCTTTCATCCTTTTAGGGTTGATAAATTAAACGCCAGTTGATTTACTTGACTGGTCCCCTCCCGCCAAATTTCAGGCCTTGTGTCTATAATAGGATTATTATTATTATTATTAAGGTGGTGAGCTGGCAGAATTGCTTGCTCATCATACAAAATGCTTAGTGGCGTTTGTGCCAGCTCCTTCTGTTTCTGAGTTCAAATCGTGCCCAGAACAGCTTTTGTCTTACATCCATTTGTGGTGGATGAAATAAGGTACTGGAAAGCCAGTGGTATCCACTAACCTGCTCTCTTGAAATTGCTGACCTTGTGGTGCTAGAATAAGAAAAAATATGTAGTGAACTGCCATTGCATTGTGTCGGGGACCAGCATGTCAAAGAATAGACCCCACATTTCCTTCTGCATATTGTAAAAGGTGACTAAAAGAGGTTGAGGTAGGATTTGCACCCCAACCTTGCAAAAACCGTCACCAGCAACAGCTACCCAAAACAGACCCATAGGTTAGCAGTGGTGCAAAGGTGTCATCTGCCAGGAGTGGGGAATCACTAGCAGATGATGGATGCAACGATGTGCTGTTACAGTGCATGCTCCCCCATACTACTACTACTACACCACCACCACCACCACCGTTGCTTCCATTGAAGTTGGGAACTGTCAAGAAGTGTCTTCCACTGTGTATGTATGCAACTCTAATCACTGAACTGTGCTGACTTGTCATTTCTCAATTTTTGCACTTTAGGTTGGGGGCAGGGTTAACATCATTACTGTTGTTACCTTGGTTTGTTTCAGACTTTTAAGACTGTTTTCTTCCTGTCTGTTGATTATTTTTCTGTTCTTCTCAATTAGTTGTATCGAATCCATTTAGTTAGTGTGAGTGGGGTGGGTATCTGTGATAGTGGAAATATCGTATTTCACTCTTCCTGTGTCTGTTTTACAGCGAGTACTGACCCGACAACGCCAATTCGAACTCAGGCCAGTGGTATGAGTATTCCACAGTTAACTTCAAGCTTAACACCAAAGTAAGTACCCTCTAGGATTTCTTTCTTCCATCTTCTAATGAGTATTCTTTGGTTTTGATTGTGTTGCCAATTGAAAATTATAAGTGGAAGTTGTCAGGACAAATGTTTTATAATTTTGTAATTAAAACTTGTTCATTTTTTCTTCAGTAATATGACCGATGTATTGGCTGCTACGGTTTTTACTAGTACACCAACCACTGAAAGCAATAATATAGTGTCTGTCACTGATCGACCATTAAGTACGTATGGTCCAGATGTCAGTTTTAACCAACCTCAACCTGCAAACCAAGAACAAGGAGGTGAGGCTTTTGGTTCATTAAGTTGTTTTGAAATTTTATTCATGTATATTGAATTTTACTTCCCATTTTTTAATCCTTTTTTTAACCCTTTTTACTTCCCGTTTTTTAACCCTTTTTACTTCCCACTTTTTAACCCTTTTTACTTCCCATTTTTTAACCCTTTCACTGTGAAATTAAATGTCATGGTTATTCTGGTAATGATGTTTATCATCATTTAATGTCCGCTTTCCATGCTAGCATGGGTTGGACGATTTGACTGAGGGCTGGCGAACCAGATGGCTGCACCAGGCTCCGATCTTGATATGGCAGAGTTTCTACAGCTGGATGCCCTTCCTAATGCCAACCATTCCGAGAGTGTAGCGGGTGCTTTTACATGCCACCAGCACAAAGGCCAGTCAAGTGGTACTGGCAATGGCCATGCTCAAATGGTGTTTTTTATGTGCCACCTGCGCAAGAGCCAGTCCAGCAGCACTGGCAACAACCTTGCTCGAATGTTTTTTTCACATGCCAGTAAGGCAACGCTGATATCAAAGAACAGAATATTTTCTGTAAGTCACATTGCCTCTGTAAACTCGACACATCTTTTATCTTGTTTCAGTTGCTATACTGGCCATGCTGGATTTAGTTTAACAACTGACCCCTGCATCCCCCACTTCCTCCTACACCTCATTCTTATACTATGTCTCTTTTTGCTGAACGCCTAAGTGACAGGGATGTAAACAAACCAATAGCAGCTGTCAAGTGGTGGAAGGGGACACACAGACGCATGCATCCCAAAATACAGATAGATAGATAGATATATGGCAGGGTTCTTTTGCTTTCTGTCAACCAACTCCACTAAAGTCTTGGTCAAACCAGGGCTGTAGTAGAAGACACTTGCCCAAGGTACAAAAACATAGTTTCAAACATGACATTCATGAGTAAAAGAAAAGATCAGGACACAGAACTGCTTTTCACAATTAAGGCTGATGATATTTTTAGTAGATATATCTGATTCCTGCAGTAAAAGGCTTCAGTTTTTTTATCTTTGTATGTGTGCATGCATGTACACACACACACACACACACACACGTATGTACGTACATGTATGTCTATATACATATATGCATTATCTATTTATAGAGCCATCACTACCTGAAGGTGTTGATCCATCATTTTTGGCGGCCTTACCTGATAACATTCGGCAAGAAGTGATAGCAGAACAGCTTCGATTGCAACGCATCCAACAGAGAGCTCAACAACAAGCTCAGAATAGTAGCAGTAGTATGGGTCATTTGGAGGTGAATCCTGAGTTCTTGGCTGCACTGCCACCGGCTATACAAGAAGAAGTGAGTTCCTCATTTTTATTTCTCAACATACCTTTGCTGTGTCGTCCTATTCTGGCAGGTTATAGGAAATTTTGCCATAAACATTTTTTGCTGTAGGAAAATTCACCACCAAAAAAAAAACAAAAAACTTTTCTTAAAATAGCAACTTCATCAACTAACCTACCAATTAGAGAAAGATAATTTCTTTAAAATGAGTTATGGAGTTTACAGTCTGCTTGTGTTCCTCCTTGACTGCAAAATTTCCCTTGGCAGAAATGTCTATGGCAAATTTTCCGGTCATGATTCTGGCAATATATATAAAAAAAAAAAAATGTAATTCTCAGAAACCTCTGTTTTTATCTTGAGCTTTAACTACAGTTTGATAAAATCATGAGCAACCTGTGCCCCAAGGGACTTTCTCAATGGCACATCCAAAATTCACCTTGAATTTATTCAATAGGATGGCCTATATGATGATGAGCTGTGTTTTATACAGTCCACTTCCTGAAAAAAAGGTTGCCTGTGCTTGTTTCAATACAAGTATAGTTGGAGGTCAACAGACATTTTCATAAATGTGACAAGCAGATTCCAAGTACTGGTCTTGGGTGATGTGATATTTCTAATACTGAAATATAATGGGTTTTCTCTTTTGTTATCAGAAGCTAGTGGTTTTCAAGCAAAACATTTTTCACAACTTGAAGAAAAAAAAGAAGTAGGGTGGAATCATCATCATCATCGTTTAGCGTCCGCTTTCCATGGTAGCATGGGTTGGACGGTTCAACTGGGGTCTGGTAAGCCAGAAGGCTGCACCAGGCCCAGTCTAATCTGGCAATGTTTCTATAGCTGGATGCCCTTCCTAATGCCAACCACTCTGTGAGTGTAGTGGGTGCTTTTTACTTGCCACCAGCATGGAGGCCAGGCGAGGCTGGCAACGGCCACGATCGGATGGTGCTTTTTATGTGCCACCAGCACGGAGGCCAGTCGAGGCGGCGCTGGTAATGGCCACGATCGGATGGTGCTTTTTATGTGCCACCAGCACAGAGGCCAGTCGAGGCGGCACTGGTAACGGCCACGTTCGGAATATTTTTAAAATTTTGAGATTTAATTCAGGTTGAGGAAAGATATTTTCACATCTTTCTCAAATTTGAACCTGGGAAGTATGGAGCTGAGCTCTTAATTTTCTAACTACATTATTTATTACATCACTTGTTCTCTGTCTCTCTTATAGTCACCTACTTTGTGAACATGACTAACTGTGGATGCTTATTATTAAATGTTGCAGGTACTGTCTCAGCAACGTGCTGAACAAGCCAGGTTGACTGCCCAACAAAACCCTACCAATCCAGAAACTCCAGTAGATCCAGCAAATTTCTTTGCATCGTTGCCAAGTTCTCTTCGTCAACAAGTGCTAGCAGATATGGATGATAGTATGGTTGCAGTGTTACCACCTGATCTGGCTGCTGAAGCCCAAGCGCTGCGGAGAGAATTGGAAGAACGGCACCGTCGCTTAATGCAAGAACGTTTCTTTGCTCAAGCTAGTGCAGGTTCGCTGTCAGCTATACTCCGGCAAACTGGTCAGTTAATTCATCATTACAAAGAAGCCAATTATGTTCTTACTCTCCTCTGGAGTACCATTCTTATTACTCTAAAATATATTTTAGATTCAAGAGTCCTTTTCATTGTCTTGTTGGACCAGTTTCAGCTGTTCTTATAGTCTTTGAGTTATTTTTTTGTATTTATTTCCTTGCAATTGTCTCAGAATTTTCTGATATAGTCTCTCCCCACCAAACATTAAGATATGGAGTGAGAGGAAAACATCAAATTGACTCTGAACTTTGGGGTCAATTTGACCCTTAATTTATTTCTTTGTTTCACAATAGAAGAGACTTTAAGCAGTTTTGTTTTTATTTTCTCTAAGTCTGCTTGTAGCAGTAATTCACGTCCCCTAAGCTATCATTATTCTGAAATGTTCTTATTTCTCTACAGGTCTTGCTGGAAGATTGGGTACACGCTATGCAATTCGAGCTGCCCCGCGCAGTGGTAACCAATGGTGTTGGAGTGGAAACCGTCCTGGACAGAGCAATTTAAATGCCAATTCTGTTAAACTGCGAGGACGACTGCTGCTTGATCACGAAGCTCTGACCTGTTTGCTTGTACTGCTGTTTCTTGATGAACCTAAAATTAACACAAACCGTCTTCATCGTGTCTTTCGGAACCTCTGCTACCACGCACCAACTCGAGCCTGGGTGGTACGGGCCCTCCTCTCAATCCTCCAGCGAACCAGCAACTGCACAAGATTTGATGGTGTTGTGGGTGAAAAAGGTAAAACAGACAAATCGATGAGGAAACGGTCTCATTCCATGCAAACTGACAGCATAGCTGCCTTAAAAGTAGATACCAAGAACCAAGCGTCATGGCTGTCTATTAGCCTGGAAGCAGCCCTCGGCTGCAGGACTAATGTTTTCCAGATACAACGATCTGGGAAGAAACATCCAAACTTGGCTAACTCTACTGTGACTATACATCATCAAGCCGCTCCTGTGGTGTGTAGACATGTCTTGGACTCTCTAATATCATTAGCAAAGAGCTTTCCTAGTCAGTTCCTCCCACTCAGGAAAGCGAAAGAAGTTTCAAAATGTGATACAGACAAGGATAAAGATGGCAAAGATAAAGATGGTAAAGATAAAGATGATGTTGATAAACAGAAAGATAAAATTGATGGGACTCCAAGCAGTCCACGTATTAAGGAGCGATCTGACAAACAGGAACCGAGTGGAAGCAGTCGACCTGATTCAGACTTTTGGGACCTTCTAGTACGCCTGGACGGTCTGACTAACCGAAAGGGCAAGGGTCTACAGCGATTACACAGCACATCAGGTGTAGACACCGAAACCTACAATGTAACAGATTTTGAATCTTCACCTCTCGGACAGTTAATGGCAATGCTATCACATCCTGTCATTCACTCGAGTCAAATGTTAACGGACAGATTGTTACGTTTGTTAGGACTTGTATCAATTGGATTACCAGAATTAATGGCTCAAAAACCACAAGAAGTCTCTACAACTATGAATCCGGTCAGTGCAGCGGTAACTACGCAAGCTGCCCCTACCTCAATGTCGTTATCCATAGCTGGTGCCCCTGCTGTAGCTGGTAATGTCACCTCTCCTGCTGTTACTAACCAAGCAGATCTATCTACATTGACATCTACACTACCTGAAGCCATCAGTAAGACGCTTTTAGCAGAAGAAATAACAGAGAAGACAGGTAAAAAAAAAAAAAAAAAAAAACTTACCATTTTGCTCTCTTCTGTGCTTTTGAAATGTCTTTGTGAAAAATTAGCTGATAAAGAAGGAAATACCTTGTTCCATTATGTTCTTAACTTAATTAATTGCTAGGTTTTGTATTGAGGAGTTGTTCAGTTTAGATTAAGCATTTAGCTGTTTGATGCTGAGCTATTGTATTACAATATGATTTCATTGTTGTTGGTTTTGTAGATGTCTTAAGTAACTCCGTTCTTAACATGCTAACCCACCATTATCCTGTTAGTTGAACCTACATGTGGCGTCATGTATTTCGTGAGGTCACACTGCATACTGTTCAACTCCTTAGTGTTTAATCCAGCCCAAATATTCTACAGGTTTTACATCCAAACTGGCCATATTTAACCTACATTGATATTCTAAAAAACAAACAATCACGTCATTGAAACCTCAAAGCTATAAGGTAATGCATGATTAATTCAAAACAAGTTGAGTGAAAAAGCTTTGCATTTAACAGCAATCTGAACGCTAAAGGGTTAATTACAAGGAAATGTAATTGTTTTGGCATTTTTTTTCAATATTTCAGAATTCATCTTTAATATTTAGCATTAATGTTATTTAAATTTCCTTGAAACCGTCTCAAAGATGCAGAATAAATTTTCTCAAATTCTGAAAATGTACCTGCTGCAGTGCATATGGCGGCTGCATGAAGCTTGTGATGAACCGTCGGTTAAAGTGCTAAATAACGGTTAACCCTGCTGTTAGACATATCCTAACTCTTTTGTTATATTTCTGTTGTGATGCTCTGTGATTACTTCAATTAATTTTAAACAAAGAATTTAGTAAAATAACTTTATTTTTGCAGCGTGGAAGGTGTTTATAAGCCATTTAAGAAACACACAAAAGCTGTTCGGTTCACTTCAACATTTAAGTTTAATTTGTCAAAATATTTTCGTCACTAAAATCCGCGACCTGTTCACTGACAAAAATCCGTGCTGCAGTTTTTATTAAACTGGTATTAGGAACATAAATTTACATTAAGTTTTGGTGGAAGATTTTAATTCAAAACTTTTGAAAATAAGATCTTTGTACTACAGAGCCAGATGCAGTCTTAGACGGTTTGGTATCAAAACAGTTAATCTTGTTAAATATAATCGTTTTCTCTCAGTTTATGGTGGCTTATAAAGTTCCGTTTATTAAATAATGACCCTGAATGGGATAGGAAAAAAGTGAATGTTCTCTGTTCAGATGATTTGTTATATTTACTGTTAATTGGTGAGTCATCAGAGCATAGGGCAAAATGCTTTTTTTTGTTTTTTGTTTTTGGCTTTCTACATTCTGAGTTCAAATCCCACCAAGCTTCCCTTTTCATCCTTCTGGAGTTGATTGAATAAAGAACCAGTCAAACACTGAATTAGTTGGGTTCAATTTCGGTAACGCCTGTTCCTCTTAAAATCAACATAGTCCGTGTGCCTAAGTATGTTTACTCTTTCCTTCCATTAGTTATTGTTGCAGAATGCTGCAATGAAATATTAAAAATGTAAGCCAGTGAGGCAGCTTCTATATAGTCATCCAACCTGCTAGAAATAGCTGCCAAATCACTTTCAAATTCATTATCCGATGTATCCTTTCCCCTTTAAAATGAAGTGTTGTGTACCCTAAACAGGTAGGATGATTATGGCTGGAATACCTTTGGTCATAGACCTGCTCAATCAATTTTGACCTGGATTTAATAGCTTAAATATTCTGCTAGTTTAACTCTCTAGCATTGAAACTGGCCATATCTGGCTGATATATTCTATCTGTTTTATGCTCAAAATAGCTAGAGGTGGCTTCTCGCACCTACCCTACAATGTCATTCTAAAAATAATCACATCATTGAAATCTTGAAGCTACACGATAATGAATGATCATCATTTAACATCCGCTGTCCATTCTGGCATGTGTTGTATTACATTTGATAGAATAATCTGAATGCTAAAGGGTTAAGAGTTCAAAATCAACTAAATATTAATGATTGCTTCCTTTGTGTCTGACCGTAAAATATATTGATGTCAAACAGGGGCATCGTTCAACATTGACATCAGTTAGATAAGGCCAAACATTTGGGTGTAGTCGGTGAAATCACCCTAAAGACATACCCAGAGATGAAAGCACGATAGAATAAATTCCAGCTGTTTTGCAACTCAGGATGTAAAGGAGGACTCTTAACAGAATATCACACAGCATTTTATTCGATTCGATTTATCCAAACTACTGTTGTCACATGTAAATATGTCGCAACCACATAAACCAGCCACTCAAAACCCTTTTCGTGCCATATTTTTGTTAAAGTAACCTACTTTTGTTTCAATTGCTTTTCAAATTGGTGAAAAATAATATCTTGGTCAGTATGAAGCTGGCATTTTTGTATATGAACTTTGATGGAAGGCTTTTAAATTGGAAGTTTGTATCCTAGAACGAACAGGTGGTCTCCAGTGAAGTTGGTATCAAATGGATTAAACCATATCTCTCTCTCTCTTAATAAACCTATTTACTGGCTGACCTTATCTTATACTCCTCTTTATCGTTCTCACATTTTATTTTATTTTTTTCACTACTCTATCATCTTTCTCTCTCACCTTTCTCTCTCTCTCACTCTCACCTTTCTCTCTCTCTCTCACCTTTCTCTCTCTCACCTTTCTCTCTCTCACCTTTCTCTCTCTCACCTTTCTCTCTCTCACCTTTCTCTCTCTCACCTTTCTCTCTCTCACCTTTCTCTCTCTCACCTTTCTCTCTCTCACCTTTCTCTCTCTTACCTTTCTCTCTCTCTCACCTTTCTCTCTCTCACCTTTCTCTCTCTCTCACCTTTCTCTCTCTCTCACCTTTCTCTCTCTCTCACCTTTCTCTCTCTCTCACCTTTCTCTCTCTCTCAACTTTCTCTCTCAACTTTCTCTTTCTCTCAACTTTCTCTTTCTCTCAACTTTCTCTTTCTCTCAACTTTCTCTTTCTCTCAACTTTCTCTTTCTCTCAACTTTCTCTTTCTCTCAACTTTCTCTCTCTCTCAACTTTCTCTCTCTCAACTTTCTCTTTCTCTCAACTTTCTCTCTCTCTCAACTTTCTCTCTCTCAACTTTCTCTCTCTCTCAACTTTCTCTTTCTCTCAACTTTCTCTCTCAACTCTCTCTCTCTCCTTTCATCAACAATCTATGTACCACAAACCCTTGATTACATGTACATGATTCACAATAACTGCTCTGGCTTCATCTCCTCCTCCTCCTCCCCCTATCCCCCCTCTACATATCTTTTATTAATCTTAATGACATGGTTGTTTCTTTCATTGACAGAGATTGAAGAGCTGCAAGATTCATGGAAGAACCTCCTTATATTAGAAAATCAACTTCAGTTAGCAGTTAAGGTAACATACTTATTATTTACTTTGGTTTTCAGCTCCTTCATGGCTGAATCAGTGGAGGTCAAGCAGTGAGCTTGTCATATTCTATTGCTTTCTCTTCTAGCCGTGAGTGATTGTGTGGAGGTTGGGGGGGGGGGGTAGTTGCATTTTTTGTCAATGGGTATAGCAATAGACACCCTCAAAGGGTGAATAAAAAAATATTTTGAAGACTTGATTAGAGAAAATCTGGTTTACAGAGATTGTTAATTGAAAGGGGAAACAAATGAAAAAATAACGGAGAACTAAGGATTTTGGTGATAGATAATGTCAGGAATTGGACATCATCATCATCATCTTTGTTTAACGTCTGCTTTCCATGCTGGCATGGGTTGGACGGTTTGACTGAGGACTGGCAAGCCAGTGGCTGCACCAGGCTCCGATCTGATCTGGCAATGTTTCTACAGCTGGATACCCTTCCTAATGCAAACCACTCTGAGAGTGTAGTGGGTGCTTTTTACGTGCCACTGGCACAGGAGCCACTCAAGCGGCAATGGCATCAACCACATTCGGATGGTGCTTTTTATGTGCCACTGGCATGGGAGCCAGTCAGGCAGCCCTGGCATCAACCACATTTGGATGGTGCTTTTTATGTGCTACTGGCACAAGAGCCAATCAGAAGATACTGGCTACAGCTACGATTTTGGTTTTGCTTAACTCAACAGGTCTTCTCAAGCATATCATATTGCCTGACGCATCAAGGGTACTTTTAAATGGGCCGGGCATGCAACACTGGCTTCGGCCATGTCCAACTTTTCTCTCAGGGTCCTCACACTCGGTTGTATATGCACAGCAAGTTTACACATCCAGCGTATCATATTAGCTTCATTTCTTTCAAGCCTACACGCGTCCTCAGCAATCATGGCCCATATTTCGCTACCATGTAGCATGGCAGTTCGCACACATGCATCATAGTCTACTTTTCATCCCGAGCAAGAGGCCCTTAGTTGCCAGAGGAGGTGGGCGCTCCTTGAACTGGAATATATTAAGGACAGTATAAGAAAGACCAAAATGATGATGGTCCAGCTGTTAAGAGAAAATGGTACCTGTTGATGAATCAATTGTTTTAACATATGAAGACAGAAAAGAAAGCCAAGATGATTACTGACCATCTCCCCATATAAAAGAATGTCCTGGACTACTTTACCATGATTTAATCTATCATCCACAAGCTTCAACCACTGAATTCATGGATGTATTGTTTCTAGTCTGTCTTGTCTGCTATTTCCATGGCTTTCACTTTTCAACTCTGCACCAAGCATTTTTGAAAAGTGAGCTACATGGTTGTGGTTGCACTACTGTAAAAAAAGTTCAAGTTAATTTTTTGTAGGCATGCTATTCAGTGTCCTGCAGGCAGTGGTTTTCCCACAACTGCTCTATATCCTCACCAACCAGGCCCTATTCTCATAGCTACATGTAACACTTCCCCTGACAAACACCTGGAATTTCCTGTTTTGTAGATATTGAATCTACAGAGGTTTCCCTAGACAAAGGTCAAAGCCACCGTTCTCTCTCTGATTACAGCAGAAACTGAGAAATTGTTACAGGTGTGAGGGTGATTAGTTGTACCTTTTTGTCTATTGATCATCATCATCATCGTTTAACGTCCGCTTTCCATGCTAGCATAGGTTGGACGGTTCAACTGGGGTCTGGCGAGCCCGAAGGCTGCACCAGGCCAGTCAGATCTGGCAGTGTTTCTACAGCTGGATGCCCTTCCTAACGCCAACCACTTCGAGAGTGTAGTGGGTGATTTTATGTGCCACCGACACAGGTGCCATGTAAATTAATTACCCATCTCTCTCTCTCTCAGAGGCACAAGCACCTATACACATGCAGCAGTAACTTCCTCCTACCAAATTCAATCACAATGGTTTGGTTGGCCCCGGTGCTATAGCAGATGCCCAAGGTGCCATGTGGTGGGACTTAACCCGAAACCATAGCTGGGAAGCAAGCTTCCTAACCACGCAGCCATGGCTGCAATTACATATTATGTAAATCTGTGCAATAGTGTTACATCACTAAATTTAGTGGGTATTCAAGCAATACATTTGTGGATAGTTGAAGGGTTAGTTGTGCTACTAAAGAAAGAGCAATAACATTTGAAATATGCAGATACACCCATTACCTATTTTTTGTCTTCAATCACATTGTTTATTTAGACATGTTTGGGATCTTTTCGATCTGAACGGCAGTTTTTAACATAATTTCTAGGTAACTAAAAAATTTTAAACTTCATATACTGGCAGAATGTGTTTATAAAACATCTTTTTCTCTTGGCTTTATTGAGAAAATTCCATAGTTTGTAAGATATTTGTTGTTTTTTTTTCTTCAATTTCTGCAATTTCAACCAATCACTGACGTCCATTGGGGTAAACAACATTCTGTGCCGTATGAATATGTCCCTCGTTTAAGAAACAGATTGGGTTTATTTACGTTTGTGCAGAAAAAAAGATACCCTTCCCCCTACTCCTAACTCAAAATAGATTGTAATGCAATAGATCGATACTAGGGTCATAATTATGGGTGACAATTTCATATGACACTGCTAGAAAAAACTGCCATTCAAACGGAAAAGATCCCATGTTTGTAAATGAAATGTAACTTTCAGTGCTGGCTTTGAATTCTGTAGATATTCTGTAGATAAACTTAAAAATTGCTATTATACCAACTGATGGAATATTGAAATAGTATTAATAAACTATGGTGTTAGCAAGTTGATGTTGCATTTGCATGGTTCCAGATTCAGTTCTATTGTGCAGTACTTTGAGCACATAACATTGGATCAATTAAATCCTTGGATGAAATTGGTAGATGGGAACTACAAATGTGCATTGGTTTGAGTGTAGGGCATAGCAGAACCAAGGGTTGAACAAAAACGCGTTGTACAAATTCAATGGAGTACTGGGGTTGATGTGATTGACTAAAACCCTTGAAAGGGATGTTGTGGTATACCTACCGTCCAGTGACTGAAGCCATGTGAAGATCACCAGTATTAGTAAATTGCAGCTGTTTATGTTCCTGTAGTTTAAAACAATTCCCTTATTTTCAAATAGGTGTTGACTTCCAAGTCTTGTTCTGAAGAAGGTCTGGAAGATGCCACCAATCTGTTGCTGCAGTTGTCTAGAGCCAATTCTGCTACCCACAATGCTGTGCTCAAATTACTATTGGATGGCGCTCGAGAACTTGGTCACACGATCTGTGACCATATCCGGTAAGTGTTTCTCTCTTAGTGTGTGTGTGCTAGATTATTGCTAGATCTGTGTGATTTGTGACACACTAGCAATGACTCAAACTATTGAAACATAATGACATGTGTGTGTGTTTTTTGTGTGAGTGTGTGTGTGTGTGTGTATATATATATGTAGGCGTATGAGAGGCTGTGTGGTAAGTAGCTTGCTTACCAACCACATGGTTTCGGGTTAAGTCCCACTGTGTGGCACTTTGGGCAAGTGTCTTCTACTATAGCCTCGGACCGACCAAAGCTTTGTGAGTGGATTTGGTAGACGGAAACTGAAAGAAACCCATTGTGTGTATGTTTGCATGTCTGTGTTTGTCCCCCCAACGTCGCTTGACAACCGATGCTAGTCTGTTTACATTCCTGTAACTTAGTGGTTCAGCAAAAGAGACCGATAGAATAAGTACTAGGCTTACAAAGAATAAGTCCTGGGGTCGATTTGCTCGACTAAAGGCAGTGCTCCAGCATGGCCACAGTCACATGACTGAAACAAGTAAAAGAGTATATATATATATATATATATAGGCACAGCCATGCCACCACATGGTCCTAGGTTCAATACCATTTTGGCCAAGTTGTCCTCTGCTTATCCCTGGGTAGGCCAAGGCTGTGTAAATCGATTTGGTAGACAGAAACTGAAAGAATTTAATTGTGCATGTGTGTCCTTGTCTTGACATTGCCTGATAGTTGTAAATGAGTGTCACTGTCATACAAGCAGTGTTGTTCAATTCCAATATTCCATGCAAGAACATGCCTGGTCTTGGTGAAATATCACTTTGCTTGGAAGCAGGTGAGGGTTGGTGACGGGAAGGGCATCCGACTGTAGAAAATCTGCCTCAAAGAAACTACATCCAACCCATGTAAAACTGTGGAAATGACAATATTGATGATCTATGTATTACTTCCTTCATTGAACTACCATGCTGGGGCACTCTTTGTGTGTGTGTTCATGCGCATATGTATGTTATATGTAGAATAACACAAACAAATTTCTTTTTCTCTTTGTTCAGTAAGTGTTATTTCCTAATTGCTTATATCTAGAAATCAGATCAAATGATTACTATTCCCTCCAAACTTTGTTTTTGTGATCTGGTCATTCAATGTTTTGAAACTGACCTATTTTCCATTACATTTCCAGCAGACTCAGCACTGAGTTGCTCAAGCAGAAATATCATTACAGCAAATATTCTGCTCAATACCACAGATTTGCTTGTCAGTTGCTTGACCTCAACAACCTGAGCATGTCCCTTGGTAGCTGACAATATGTGCATCTCTGAGCAGGAGTAGTGGGGGAGCATCATAGCCATGTGCTGAGAGGGATTTGGTGGGGTACTTGAATAAACGTAACAAAAGCAAACTTTGAAGGAAATATTAGCCATTTTTCCTGCTTTCTAGTGGTAAGCAAATAGGAACAGTTGCTGCCCAAGGACAAAGATCATCTTACACAGTGTAGTAGTAGTAATAATAATAATAATAATAATTCTTTCTACTACTATAGGCACAAGGCCTGAAATTTGGGGGAGGGGGATAATTGATTACATGTTGTTTTATTGGTACTTAATTTATCAATCCCGAAAGGATGAAAGGCAAAGTCGACCTCAGTGGAATTTGAACTCACAATGTTGCGACAGGCAAAATACTGCTATGCATTTCATCCAGTGTGCTAACGACTCTGCCAGCTCACTGCCTGTGTAATAATAATGATGATACCCTAAAAGACAGCAGTGTACACACCCTGATGACTTTGATAAACTAATAGACATACTGTGAGGCAGAAATGTAGATGGCACATTGCTGCTATCCACCACTCATTGACATTCTGCTCCTGTTTTATAAATTTTGTTAAATTCCTGTGTTATTTACTGAAGTAAATTTTGTATTTGTTTACAGTAAGCTGCTGGTAGAAATCAAAGAATTGAACGGGAAGCTAAAAGATATCCAAGGAGATGAGTCCAAGGACACAGGTCCACTGGTGAAAGGTTATTTGACGGACAGGTGAGTAAATTAATCTCTTACACTACTTAACCTTCCTCTGTTGATTTCATCAGAACAGTTAGTTAGTTAGTTAGTTAATTTGGCTCAAAAGCAAATAGCAAGGCCATGTAGGGGGACATGGAGTTAAGTACAGGGTGGTGTTCATGTAAAGAGTTCAGGCCACTTGAGGTCAAGGGAGGCTTTGAACAAAGCGGCCATCGGCATCTTCACCATCTCGTCTGGCAGCTTGTTCCACGGATCCGCAACCCGGACGGAGAAAGCTCCTCTCCTTCGATTGAGATGAAATCGTCGCAGGTAGAGCTTTTCGGAATGACCCCGCAGCCGACGCTCTGGAGCAGGAGTGAAGAACAGCTCTTTCGAGGGGTTACACTTTCCTCTTATGATGTTGTGGGCGAGAATGAGATCACCACGGCGGCGGCATTTTTCAAGAGAATAAAGGTCGAGCGTCCTCAGCCTTTCTTCATAGGACAAATTTTTGAGACCATGAACCATGTGTTGTTGGTGATAAAAGCATTTAGAAGGAACGTGTGGTTTGTGCTAGTCACCTCCATAGCCAACTAACTGGTATAGGGAAGGGTTGCTTCCCAATGACAGTCATTGTGGTATTATCATCCCACAATGTAGGTGCAGGCATAGCTGTGTGGTTGAGCAGCTTGCTTTCCACTCATATGGTCTTGGGTTCAGTTCCACTCCATGGCACCTTAGGCAAATGTCTACTGTATCCCCAAGCTGGTCAAAGTCTTGTGAATGGATTTGGTGGACGGAAACTGGAAGAAGCCCATCATGTATATTGGGTCATCCCATAAATAAACGAATTTTCTTTTTTTTTTTTTTCAAAATTAAAATAAGCAAAGTTTTTTTAATCTAAAATATTCTCTCCTTCATTTTCTACAATGTTCTTCCATCTATCTGGTAGACTTACAAGGCCCCCCTTCCAAAATTCACTTGTCTGTGATGAAAAATACTCGTCCATTACTGTTCTGACCTTGTCTACAGAATTCATATTTTTTCCATCCAAATGACTTTGAAGACTGCGGAATAAATGATAATCAGATGGAGCAATGTCCAGCAAATATGGTGGGTGGGGCATCATTTCCCATTCAAACTGCTCCAGCCTTTGGAATGTCATCCTTGCTGTATGTGGCCAAGCATTATCCTGATGGAAGAACACCTTTTGTCTTGAAACCAAAAGTGGTCATTTCGGCACAACTGTTGATGAATGGTTGAATGACCAATTCCAAGCTCTCTGCTAGTTCCTCAACAGTTATGATGGGATTTTGTTCAAACGGGATTTGCAGGATGTCCTCATCGAACACTACAGATATTCCAGGACAAAGCTGTAGTTTCCAGCTTGGAATTTCTGGAACCACCATGTCCGATCCCTATATACTGCATTAATATTCCTTGCACTTTCCATTGCATTGTTGCTTTTATTGAACTCATAAAGCAAAATATGCTGAACATGCTCCTTTGTCACTTCCATTATAGCTTTGAAAAAATAACTGTTAAAATCGAACTGCACTCTTCAAAACTTGCACTAAGAGTAAGCACAAGGTAAAATTATTACCTGCTTTTACAGCAAGTTGGTTCAGGTAGTTTATCCCGACTTTAGGTTCATGCAATTGAAAAAACGACATTATTTATGGGCTGACCCAATATATATATATATATATATATATATATATATATATATATATATATATAATAACCATAATTCTAGGATGGAATTTATAAATATTTAATACATCGCTTTGTATGTTTCCACAAATCACATGATTTCGACATCAGAGTTGGTATCCTTGGGATTAGTAAAGTATAGTCTATCATAGGCGCAGGAGTGGCTGTGTGGTAAGTAGCTTGCTAACCAACCATATGGTTCCAGGTTCAGTCCCACTGCGTGGCATCTTGGGCAAGTGTCTTCTGCTATAGCCCCGGGCCGACCAATGCCTTGTGAGTGGATTTGGTAGACGGAAACTGAAAGAAGCCTGTCGTATATATGTATATATATATATATATGTATGTGTGTTTGTCCCCCTAGCATTGCTTGTCAACCGATGCTGGTGTGTTTATGTCCCCGTCACTTAGCGGTTCGGCAAAAGAGACCGATAGAATAAGTACTGGGCTTACAAAAGAATAAGTCCTGGGGTCGAGTTGCTCGATTAAAGGCGGTGCTCCAGCATGGCTGCAGTCAAATGACTGAAACAAGTAAAAGAGTATATATATAAAATCTGTGTCCTTTTCTTTGCCCACCACCACCACTTGCTGACTGGTAGTGGTTTCTGGTAAAAGAGATCGATTGAATAAGTACCAGAGAGAGAGGGATAAAGGCCAAAGTTGCAAGATGCAATAACTCTGATGGTAAGGTGTAAGTTTACTACTGTCAGTGTGGTTTAGTTGACTGATTGAGGTTAAAGTTCATTGCTAAGAAGGCCATAATCTTACTCATATACACTTGCTTCCAGTTGTGCAACTGTGGTTAAATGGTTATTTGATTATGCAAGAACAAAAAATGGGCTCTGCCTCACTTTCTTAAAGATTATCTATCCCTGTGAAACTCTTTCCCTGCCAGCTGTTGCTCTGTTTATATTTAAAATCTTCACTCCCCAACCATCTTGATGAGGGTCACTGCTCTTGTCCTTCCTCCCAGCTCATGATTGCCATTGCAGTTTTAATTGATGGATTCAGATGATGATTATTTTGTTTTCTCTTATGGTATAGGTTCACCCGAGCAGTTAATGTTGTTGTGTCTGCCCCCACTAAAATGAAGGGAGGTCATGATCTACAGTTGCCGTCAATGTCTATGTTGACCAGTAAGAACTCCAGCCAACAGTTCTTCCTTCGTATCCTTAAAGTAATCATTCATCTCAGAGATGCTGCACGTCAGTCACTTGCCAAGAAGGCAAGAGCCGCAGGTATGTACAACTATTTTCCCTTTTTTTTCTCGTTTATACTGCTTTCAGACATAGGTTTCCTCCCTCTCTTTTTTTTACTGCTGTTTTTATGGCATTCCATCAGTTACAACAACAAGGGTTCCAGTTGAACTGACCAATGGGAGAGTCTGTTTGTGAAATTAATGTGCAAGTATCTGAGCACACTCCACAGTAGGGTGGAGTGAAAATAAAAAAAAATTGTGGAAATTGAAAATGCCTGAGGCCTAAAATCTTGCTGTATATTATTACTAGAAAAAATGCTAAATTTTTGCTTAGATCAGTCAAGCCCCCCCCCCCAACTCCTCTAGTGTAAAAAATTTACAAAAATCCCCCATTTTCGGAGCTTAGGGGGCTTGAGGGAGTAAATGCCCCTGATTGATCTCAGCGAAATTTTAGCATTTTGCTAGCAATCAAATATAGCAACATTTTAGCCCTCAGGTATTTTCAATTTCCAAAATTTATTTTCACTCCACTCTATTCCCCCCCCCTCTCTGTTCTGTCTTTCTCTCTCGTAACCACACTTATAACTGTTGATGTTTTGTAGGTGAAAGAACTCTAACAGACGATGTGTTGGCACCGACCATGGAAACATTGATAGACACCTCTGGCAGTGGTGGCGCAATGTTCTCCTCACAAGATGGAGCAGCTGCTACTCAAGCGCCTGCCTCTACGGCCAGCGGTACCACTGCTACAGATGCTAACACCACCAGTACCAGCAGCAGTCAGGAAATGACCAGTTCCACTTTATCTGAGAACCAGCCATCACAATCTATTACACAGCAACAAAGTTTCATAGAATCCGTCACTTTGATGACAGATTCTCAAATGGATGTCGATCAAGCAGGTAGGTGACACGTGCCAAATTGAAATCTTGTTACTTCAGTCGGTGCAACAATGAAGTTTCCTGAAATCGATGACCTCACATAATCCTTTACAAGGATTCTACACTAAATCTACAAGCATATAAAAAAGAATTATCATCATTATAATTATGTAACACCCTCCATACATGCTAGCATGGATTGGACTGTTTGGTATGAACTGACAAGCCAGAGAGCTGCACTGATCTCTAGTGTCTGCTTTAGCATGGTCTCTACAGCTGGATGCCCTTCCTAATGCCAACCACTTTACAGGAGGGCACCGGGTGCTTTCTTTGTGGTACTAGTACTGATGAAATCCCCAACTACTCACAGCATAAAACCTCCTCAACTTAATGGGTGAGGGGGTTATAGCATTGAGAAATAAATTAGGATAGAGGGACAGGAGCAGTTGTCTTACTGAAGAGGTGAATGCACGGCTTTGTCGTCTGGGTTGAAGTCCCACTTTTGTGAACTTGCCCTTTCATCTGTCAGAGATCAATTCAGGTGGCTGCAGTGGATTGAACTGTTTGAGCAGTGGCAAATGCTCTTTACATTATTTGTTTTGTCTGTTTATGCAATAAGGTTCCCTCCATTGCAAGAGAATAACGTCCCCACCCTCCTGATCTCTGGAAAAAAATTAGAGGTATGAGTGCTGTTCTTCCTTTCTCGACTAAGTTATTAAAAATCTCTGAATGCTCATTGTGTGCGTGCACACGCATACACATACTTTGTTTTATGTTAAACAAATGAGAAAGGAGTGTTCAGTACATATGGCATTTTACTGAAACTGAAACTGAGTTTGTCTCATGAGACAGTAACATGAAACTTGAGTTACATGACACTCAGTTTCAGTTTTAATAATTAAAAGAAGAAAAAAAAAATGCTGTGTGTGTGTATGTATGTTTGGCCAACTTTTATAGCACAAAAATGATTGGTCCACTTCTAATGTTTAACCCTTTAGCATTTAAACCGGCCATATCCGGCCAAAAGTATTCTGCCTGTTTTATGTTAAAACTGGCCAGATCTGGTCTCTCTCACACCAGCCCTACAATATCATTTTAAAAATTAACAGCTACCTCATCAAATTCTCATAGTTACAAGATAATGCATGATTAGTTCAAAACAATGTGGATAAAAAAGGATTCATTTTGGCAGAATAATGCGAACACTAAAGGGTTAATGCAACATATTTCATGCATTTAGGGTTGCTAAAATAGTTTACTTTCTCTAGAGTTAATTATATAAGTATCCAGCTTATCCTTTGTTCTGAGTTCAAATCACATCAAAGTCAATTTTGGCCCTCTATTTCTCTACAATTAATTTCATTTCATTATCCTTCATTTATAAAAATTTGTGTCCTTTTTGAGTGAGTCAGACATCCTTTTTGTTTAATATTAGTGTTAAAACATTTCAGCTTTTATATAATTTAAGGATTGTTTTTGTTTGGTTTGACTGCTAGTTAACTGCATTTCATTTGTTAATTTTGGAGGGCACTTGTCAGTTGGGCTATAGATCCTGAACCCTTAAGTGTTTAAACCTTTCATATTTGGTTCAAATATTCTCCCGTTTCGTGTTAAAATTGGCCAGATGTGGCCTCTCACATCAACTACCTTACATGTAAAAATAATCCCATCATCCAAAATCTTGATGCTATGAGATAATGCATGATTAATTAAAACAATGTGAATAAACAAACATTACATTTGAAAGCAATCTGAATGCTTAAGGGTTAGATCACTTGTCCAATTCCTGCCCTTGTTACTTTTGTGTCCTACATAATTTCACTTGGGACTCTGTATATTTTTGACTTTTCAGAGAATTTAGTTGATGACCGAAAAGGACGATCAAGGAAGGAAGGAGAACTTCCTCGCCTTAGTGATCAATTACAGTTAGATGAAATGTGGCAGACCCTTGGAGACTGCCTCACAGAATTAGCCAAGACACCTGACCACCATGCCGTACTGATTCTCCAACCAGCTGTTGAAGCCTTCTTTCTTGTGCATGCTGGTAAGTTTTCTTCTGAACGATTTCATTAATTATTCTTAGTGGGCTACTGTATTTAATATAGTAATCCCTCGACTATGGCGGGTGTTACATTCCAAAACCCCCCACGGTAGGTGAAAATCTGCCAAGTAGAAACGGTACTGTACTGTATATTTTCTAAGTTATTTTTATAATTTGTATATAGTTATTTTATTATAAATGCAAAACAACACCATCATCATCATCATCGTTTAACGTCCGTTTTCCACGCTAGCACGGGTTGGACGGAAGGAATCAATGTAAGCTTAAATAATAAATTGTGATAGGTGAGAAATTACTGTATTAGCTAAAATATTAAGGATGGGAGTTACTCGTGGCTGGTTAATGCTTTATCTAATCTTTCTCTCCCCATATATATATCATCACCATCATCATCATCGTTTAACGTCCGTTCTCCATGCTAGCATGGGTTGGACGGTTCGACCGGGGATCTGGGGAGCCGGAAGGCTGCACCAGGCTCCGGTCTTATCTGGCAATGTTTCTACAGCTGGATGCCCTTCCTAACGCCAACCACTCCGTGAGTGTAGTGGGTGCTTTTTACGTGCCACCTGCACTGGTGCCAGGCGAGGCTGGCATAGGCCACGGTTGGATTGGTGAATTTTACGTGCCACCGGCACGGAAGCCCGTCGAGGCGGCACTGGCTTCGGCCACGATTCGGATGGTGCTTTATACGTGCCACTGACATATATATATATATATTGGGAAAATTACTATTTATACTAGTGCATGATCTGTTTTATGCCTGGACGGATGAATTAAGGATAAAAGAAAGAAAAATGTTGAAAGAAAAGAAACATTCGATAGATCAATATATATATATATATATATATATATATATATATATATATATTAGTTTCTAAATGTTTTTATTTTTATATACAACGTTATAGACTGGAAATTTTGGAAACAGTCAGTGCCTGTCTATACAGTATTTTTAGTGAATTTTACATATTTGTATTTGGGATGCCTGTAAAAATTCTTACACCACTATATATATCAATCATCATTGTTTAATGTCCGTTTTCCATGCTGGCATGGGTTGGCTGGTTTAACGGAGGACTGGCAAGCCAGGAAGCTGCACCCGACTCCAATCTGAGTTTCTACAGCTTGATGCCCTTCCTAATGCCAACCATTCTGAGAGTGTAGTGGGTGCTTTTTATGTACCACCAGCACGGGGGCATCTCAGGAGGGGGGCTGAGGATTGAACCTTGGTGGACCCCTACCTCTACCTGGAATTCTTCACTGTACTCGTTGCCAACCCTCACCTTACTGTACATGGCTTGCACGGCTCTCACTAACCATTCATCTATCCCTAGTTTCCTCATTGACCACCAGATAAGGGATCGGGGGACCCTGTCAAAGGCTTTCTCTGTGTCAATGAAAGCCAGGTACAGGGGCTTATCTTTGGCTAGGTATTTCTCCTGCAGCTGTCTAACCAGAAATATAGCATCAGTGGTGCTTTTTCCTGGCACGAAACCAAACTGCATCTCTCCCTAATTAGTTGGACTATGACCCTCTCCGTGATCTTCATTACCTGATCCAACAGCTTGATACCTCTGTAATTATTTGTATCTAAAGCATGGCCTTTTCCTTTGTAGCAGTTGACTATAGTGCTGCTACACCGGTCATTGGGTATGACTCCTTCGTGTATCACCTGGTTAACTATACAGGTAACTAGGCTACAGCCAACACTGCCAGATATTTTGAGCATCTCTGCAGTAATTCCTGATGGGCCAGGGGCTTTCCCTGTCTTTATACTTTTAATTGCTTTATCTACCAAGGTACTGTCAACTCGGATAGCTGGTCCCTCTGTTGGGTCGACAATGGAGACTCTCTTTCTCCCATTCATTTTCTTTGTTCAGCAACCTTTCATAGTGGCATCTCCTGTCATAATGTTTTCAAAATGTGTCAATCCATGTTTTATATTGTTTTAAGGTGAGAAAGAAACAAAGAAAAACGAGCAACCAAGTCAGAAACGTGAAGATCAGTTATCTCACTTGAGTATGGAAGTTGCACCAGCTTCGCCATCTCCAGCATCTGTTATGGAGAACTCCACGTTACTTACCCGGGAAAATTCTGTGGCGTCCGTATCCTCTTTGGGACATGCCTCAAGTGACACACAGAAATTTTTAAAGTTTGCTGGTAAGTTTTTTTTTTTCTTTTCAATTAATTTTGTAACAGTTGTATTTCTTGTTATAATAAAATATTATACAATATTTAGTTAGATCTCTTTTAATTATTCTGATTTCAGTTTTAAGGTCCCTTTAGGGATAATTGAAGTAGTGAGGCTGTCTTAGCTGTCTGTACCTTACCTCCTAAATGTGTGGGCATGTCTATGTTAGAAATAACTTTTACTGTGGATGTGACAAGCCAAATTTATGGTTTAGTTTTGATTCCTCATTGGAGTTATTTCACTGTCTTGTTAAGGGTCTGACAACCTCTATAGCGCTGATATCATGAAAAAGTGCACCCAGCACACTGTGAAATGGTTAGTGTTGGGAAGAGCATCAAGCTGTAGAAGCCATGAAATCTTGGTCTCCGGGCCCAAGGTCAAGAGGGCAATAACCCAAATAACTGACTTAGACTGCAATGGCCTACCCAACTCTTGCCATCACATTAAGTGGATGTAAAATGAAAATGACGGAATTGTTTTACTGTTTCTAAAATACTGTTTGGGGAGGGAGGGCATAAAAAACTGCATTATGACTTCCCAGTTTTTGCCCTTATAACATATTGAACCATTTCATATATACAAAAGTTGTATCTTTGTTTTGTCACTGTATATAGTCTAAGAACAAATGTTAAGAGTACCAGTAATATACTGGTTCCCTTCAACTTCATTGCTACGTCTTGTGTGACCTGCTTCTTGAAAAACATTACCCACACCTGTTTTGAACAATTCTTATTCCCAGTCCATAGAAAGTGGCATCTATTCTAAGTATTCAAATTGTAAACCTTATTGTCAACAATCGTTTTGTGTGTTTGATAGAACAGAAAAAACATAACACAATTATACACTTTTTTTCATCTTTCATTTTTAGTTTATGTGCCCTTCTATCAGTTTTGTTGATTAAAAATAAAATATATAAAATTATTTATGTATATTCTCCCAAACTAGCACGGTCGAATTGAAAGTAATTTTTCATTGCATGCCATAGAGTAAGCCCAACATCTACAGTCAACTGTATAACATCTATAGATTGTTTATATATTATTTCATTGTCAACTTGTAACACAAGATATCTAAGATTGTGAATTCAACTTTTCAGTGTTTCTTTAAATTCTTGTATTTCTCCTTTTTCAGAAACTCACCGAACAGTATTGAACCAAATACTGCGACAGTCTACAACGCCCCTCGCTGACGGTCCATTTTCAGTTTTGGTTGATCACACTAGAGTCTTGGATTTTGATGTGAAGAGAAGATATTTCCGACAGGAACTAGAACGATTAGACGAAGGTTTGCGTAGAGAAGATTTGGCCGTCCATGTAAAAAGGGAACATGTTTTTGAAGATTCCTTCCGGGACCTGTTTCGTCGATCTCCTGAAGAATGGAAGCACCGATTCTACATTGTGTTTGAAGGTAGCTTTTAATGTTCTCCTTTTAGTAAACAAAACAAAAGTATTGAATGTTGCTTCATGAGAGGTGGGGTTTTTTTTTTTTTTTTCTTTTGTGAGATTCACCTTTTTTTGGTACAGAAAATTCCATGAGATATTCTGAGAGCATAAGCAATTAAATTGGTCAGCAAACGATGGAATTTAGTGTCTGGGAATACAAATGTTTGATATCTAGTGTCTTTAATTTTGTTTTAAAAGGTATTTTGTCCTGGTAAAAATTAATGCCCCACCCCCTAATTAGTCATCTAAAATAATGTTCATCCCCTTTCCACATTGATTTTCTATTGATTTTTAGAAGATATGATTCTGTTTCATCTGTTCTCATCCATTATCTTCAAACTGTGACTCTTGTTGAAAATACCATTACTGAGGCAAGGATGTTTCCACCACAGGGAGATGCATTTAAAAAGAAATTTGTTAATTAATAAAAAAAAAAGTCTATATTCTTATTCTATATAAATTTGGTGTGGCTTCCAAAATTTTGGAAATATGTTGCAGCTCCAATTTTTACATTTGTAGGTTTTAAGCAAAATTTCATATTTTATAATAATAATAATAATAACAACAACAAATAAATATGTTATAGTCTTGCAGCATTTATTCAGTATTTATTGGTGAAAATTTTGTAGTGATTCTCATGAATTTGAATTATTGGAAGTGTTTTATTAGTGAATGTCCATTTTGAACATGGAGAGGTCAGACGGCTTACACTGTCATCTGGGCTTTTGGGGTTGCAGGGACAAATAAATGATAGGATTTCAACAGTTAATACAGGAAACTTGATTAGTCTAATCCTAAATAACTTTTATCTCCCTAAAACTGAGTTAATCAAAAGTAATTAAAAGATCTTGACAAATCTTCTAATGGAAATGTTATTGTACATTAATTTGCTGCTGTATTTAAGCTGTTTTTTGTTGTGTTTCAGGTGAGGAAGGTCAGGATGCTGGTGGCTTGTTAAGAGAATGGTATGTTGTAATATCAAGAGAAATTTTCAACCCGATGTATGCGTTGTTCCGTACATCTCCTGGAGACCGAGTCACCTACACCATCAACCCATCATCCCATTGCAACTCTAACCATCTCAGCTATTTCAAGTTTGTTGGCCGGATTATTGCCAAGGCCATTTATGACAACAAGTTGTTAGAGTGCTTTTTCACACGCTCCTTCTATAAACATATCATTGGGCAGGCTGTCAAGTAAGTAATCCAAAAACAATCTTAACCCTTTAGTGTTTAAACCGGCCATATCAGGCCAAAATTGTCTTGTTATATGCTCAAACCAGCCAGCTCTGACCTCTCACACCTACCCTACAAAGTCATTCTAAAAATAAACAAAGGCATCATCAAAATCTCAGAGTTATAAGATGCTGTACAATTGATTTAAAATAATGTAATTAAACAGGCTTTACATTTGACAGATTAATCTGAATGCTAAAGGGTTAAACTTGATGTTGTTCATTATTAATTACTTTTTCCTAAGTTAACAGCTACCTTTATCTCATATATTCCACTTGTTTGCAATTTTCTTTTCTTACCTGAGGAATTTTGAGAGCTTCTTGATACATTTACAATGTCTTCAATCTTTTAGCATTTAACCCTTTCTGTTGAAATATACCAACTTTGAGTAAATTCTACATTTAAAAACTGGTAAAACTGAAACAACTCATTATTAAAGTGTTGTTTGGAACATAAATTGACCTGAAATTTTGGTGGAAGATTTTAACTTAGATTACTTCAAGACCAGAGATTTATATCATAGAACCAAGGGAATCTTTAGGTGGGTTGGTATCAAAAGGGTTAGAAGAACCATATTGGGCCTTAATACATTCTGTTTTATGTTCAAACCTTTTAATTTATTCTTGACAGATATACCGATATGGAAAGTGAAGATTATTCCTTCTACCAAGGACTGGTCTTTCTGCTTGAAAATGATGTCAAAGATCTTGGCTATGAGCTGACGTTTAGTACAGAGGTATTGCTTCTTTCTCTTGCTCTCACTTGATGCGCAATCACATTCTAATCTGTTATTAAATGGGGCATACTGTTTTTGGGGTGGGGGTGGGGACATAGGAATGCTGTATGGGGCGCAACCCCACCATGCGCCACCTTTCTTCTATATTTGTTACTGGCATGGTAATGCACACCCAGCCATTGCTGCAAAGTGGTTGGTGATAGGAAAAGCATCCATCCAACTGTAAAAAAAAATTATGCTAAAGAAAGAATGGAAGAGAGATGGGGATGCTGCAAGCGTATTACGACCACAGGGTGCTGGGGTGGGGGTAGAGCAGCTCTAAATATAACTGGTGCAGAATAAAAGGATCAGGGGAGGGGAGACTTTAGCTGTGGTGCAACCTTCTTGAGTGCTAGCTTCGTTGTAAAATACACTCAGCCTCCACTATTTGGTGATAAAAAGAGCATCCAGTTAATACAACAACTAGAAGGATTGGAAATTTTGTTGTCTGTGTGTGAGAGTGCACTGCATGGGAATAAGGCAGTGTGTTGGAACAACTCTTTGATCCCATGGCTGATAATATAATATTAATAATACCAGAGATGGATGGAGATGTTTGTTGCACTGCCATTCCTACTGCTCTTCTGAAAACTTTTCTATGTAATCTCTCTACCATGTGTTTTTGAGTCCATTTGGTTGCAATGCAGAGGGACTGAACCTGAACTAGAGCCACATATAGACCTAGTGAGGTCCTTGGGCCTCTAGATTTTTTAGGGGAGCCCCACTATGATTTTGCTAATTTAAAACATTATAAAACAAGCACTCAGCACAAACCTCAGCCATGCCAACACCAATGTCCTCTCAATGATTAGCCAGAGATGATTTTTAAAATGAGATTATCTGAAATAAACTCGACTGCTCTCACAAACGAGAATACCAAAAATGAACCTGACCGCTCTCAAAAAATTAAATAAAAAAAGAAAATGGAGAAAAATAAAACCAGAATCCTTGTCTGGTACCGGATTGATCCCAAAATCTAATCAGTTTGTGCCAGTTACGAGGCCAAACATCCCTCCACTAAGGCAGAGGTAAAAAGGCTCCAAACAGTTTGAAGCAGAGCCCCAAAATTTAAAAAGCCTTGGATTCAGAGGGTCTCAGTAAAAACTAAATTGAAAAGGGCCCCTTTTAATTAAAAGAGGGTTCAATTTTTAAAGTTTGTTGGAATAAAAAAAAATTTAAACAAGAAAAAACTGCAAATGATTTGATAGCTATGAATTTTTAACTCCAGGCTTTAGGCTTCTCCAAGTTAAAGGGGTCCCCAATGTTCAGGGCCCTTGAGCCATGGCCCTCATTGACCCATACATAAATTTGGCCTCGACCTAAACTCAAGTGGTTGGGTAGCAAACTTCTTAGCTACATAACCATTTCAGCTCCTATGAATGTGCTTCTTACAATTTTCCATTTCTTTGTAAACTAATTAAGATATAATTTTGTTTTTTTTACAGATCCAGGAATTTGGTGTCACTGAGGCGCGAGATTTAAAACCAGACGGACGCAATTTAACTGTAACGGAAGAAAACAAGAAAGAATATGTAAAAATAGTTTGCCAAATGAGAATGACCGAATCGATTCGCAAGCAGCTGGATGCTTTCTTGGAGGGCTTCTATGATATTATTCCCAAACGCTTGATCTCTATCTTCAACGAGCAAGAACTGGAGTTGCTCATTTCTGGTTTGCCTAACATTGATATTGATGATCTGAAGGCTAACTCGGAGTATCACAAATACCAACCCAACTCTCTACAGGTATATACACACACACTACATTAAGGCGGCGAGCTGGCAGAAATGTTAGCACGCCGGGCGAAATGCTTAGCAGTATTTCGTCTGCGTTACGTTGTGAGTTCAAATTCCACCGAGGTCGACTTTGCCTTTCATCCTTTTGGGGTCGATAAATTAAGTACCAGTTACGCACTGGGGTCGATGCAATCGACTTAATACCTATGTCTGTCCTTGTTTGTCCCCTCTGTGTTTAGCCCCTTGTGGGTAATAAAGAAATAGGTATACACACACACACACACACACATTATTTGTTTCATTTACGTCAGCCCTTGTCCTGTCCTTTCAGTTTGCATCAATGTTGCACGCAGCAGCTAAGACTTTTACAATGATTAATAAGTAGTTGTTAATTAATAATGACGATTTAACAATAATGTTAATGGTTAGTAATATCAAAAATATACTCCTTTCTACTCTAGGCATTATGGCCTGAAATATTTTGTTGGCGAAGTGGGTGCTCAATTACATTAACCCCAGTTCTTGACCAATACTTTGTTTTATGTTCCTGGGAGGGGAAGTTGACCTCGGTAGGTTAAGCAAAGGTCATGGAGAGCAACAAGAAATACCGTTGAACATTTTGTCTGGCTTACAAAGGATTCTTCCATCTCACTGCCATAATAATAGTAATTAGCCCTTTCCGCAATAGGCAAAAGGCCTGAAATTTGGTGGGGAGGTGCTAGTTGATGACATTGATCCCCAGTATGCATCTGGTACTTAATTTATCAACCCCACCAAAAGGATAAAAGGCAAAGTCAACCTCGCCAGAATTTGAACTCGGGGGACGTAAAGACAGATAAAATGCTGCAAAGCAGTTTGTCTGGCATGCTAACAATTCTGCCAGTTAGCTACTTTCATAATGATGATAATAATAAGTTCAGTAAAATGTCTGTATTATATGTATGACCATGTCTGTCGTTGATAGTAGTAATAATAGTAGCATAACTGTTTCATTATTTCCTGAAATCTGTTTGCTCCACTTGTCTTGTCTCAATGAATTTTTAGCTAATATTTACTACAGTAGCAATGTATCAAACTGGAGGAAACTCTGCCAAGATTTCTAAACCGCACCACCACTTGTTCAAGAGGGTTTTTCCCTTTTCTTCCATCCCCCGCCTTCTTTTGCTGTCTTTTCCTGTCTTGCAACTTGGTCGCCTCATCCTAGGGCTGGTGCCATGAACAAATGAATTTCTTCCTGCTAGAAAATGTGATGACCTTGTATCAAATGAGTCACTACATGGATCTTTACTGCTCATCAGCCAAACACTCGAAAAAGGCTAAAATTTGCAGGCCGTTGGTTTTGTTTGGCAGATCAACCTGTCATTGCACTGTTTTCCTACAACCCCATGGGGGATGTTGTAACCAGGTACTCAGGCCTGCATGAACTTATGGGAAACATAGGACTGTACGTTGTCTTGGAGTTGGCACATGCAGTGTCCTCTTGCACAGCCAGGAGGAAAATTTGCTCTCGAGTTGATGTCCATGAGTGATGTGGTGTAGACTAAAGAGAGACGAAGAGTGAGTATAATGTAGCCTTGCAGCTCACCAGATCCTGTCAAACCATCCAACCCATGCCAGCATGGAAAACGGATGTTAAATGACGATGATGATTTTGTGATAACATTTCTATGTTATGCTCAAATTCCACTTGAGAATGTGAGAATATGAGTGCTTTCTGATTTGTGGCCCTCTTTGAGCAACAAAGTATGCAAAGTTATCAAAATGGTGTTATTTGAGAACAAGGGATAGAAGTAATTTTTTTTGTATGTAGGAAAGATGCTATTTAATATTAATGATTTGTAGGCAAGTGGTATTTCATTATGCAATCATAATACACCATAAAGTATATTAAATGTTTTCATAAGTCAATACCATGTCCTATTGCATTAGCAGTGCTTTTTACATTATTCGTGACCGTTGCCAGTGCCGCCCCGACTGGCCTCGTGCCGGTGGCACATAAAAAGCACCATCCGTTCGTGTCCGTTGCCAGCCTCGCCTGGCCCTCGTGCCAGTGGCACATAAAAAGCACCATCCGTTCGTGGCCGTTTGCCAGCTCTGTCTGGCACCTGTGCGGGTGGCACGTAAAAAGCACCCACTACACTCACGGAGTGGTTGGCGTTAGGAAGGGCATCCAGCCGTAGAAACACTGCCAGACTTGACTGGGCCTGATGAAGCCTTCTGGCTTCACAGACCCCAGTAGAACCGTCCAACCCATGCTAGCATGGAAAACGGACGCTAAACGATGATGATGATGATGAATATCTCTAGAAATAACCAAGACAAAATAATGTTATTTAATGTTGTTATTCTGACAGATGGATGTGGTGAGTAGGAGACGAAATATTTAGCGGTGATTTAAAAATGCTTCCCTATCGACATCAGTGTGGCCGTATGTCACATTTGTTACAGTACACACTCTACTGTTGTTTTAGGACTTGTCTATTGTTGACTGGACAATGGAGGGCTGGATGAAGAAGAGCCATGAGCTGACGATGGATGGTAAATTTCAGGGAAAATATAGGAAGTTAGATATCAGTATGTTGGTTATTAGGGTGTGGAGGTACAGGACTGAGATAATTGACAATATTTCTCATGTTGTCTTGACAGAAACATCATCATAATCATCATCGTTTAACGTCCGTTTTCTGCGCTAGCACGGGTTGGACGGTTCGACCGGAGTCTGGGAAACCAGGGCTGCACCAGGCTCCAGTCTGATCTGGCAGTGTTTCTACAGCTGGATGCCCTTCCTAACGCCAACCACTCCGCGAGTGTAGTGGGTGCTTTTTACGTGCCACCTGCACAGGTGCCAGAGGGAGGGGGGTCTGGCATTGGCCACGTTCGGATGGTGCTTTTTATGTGCCACCGGCACAGAAGCCAGTCGATGCAGCGCTGGCAACGGCCTGAACAAAAAACGGTAAAGGAGAATTAAGGAGTTTGGCTGCTATGTTTAGCAGAAGTGTCCCACAATGGATTGTTTTGTGTGTGTGAGTGAGTGAGTGAGTGAGATAGCCATTGATATTTGAAAATATATTTTTTTAATACATTGCTTTCTAATTAATCTAAAATCGAACATCATCAAAAGATACTGTTGCCACTAACGAGATTTTATTTTTCTGTTTTAGATCCAATGGTTTTGGCGAGCATTACGATCTTTTGATCAAGCCAACCGTGCACGGTTTATCCAGTTTGTTACTGGAACTTCAAAAGTTCCACTTCAGGGCTTTGCTTACCTGGAGGGAATGAATGGCATCCAAAAATTTCAAATCCACAGAGACGATCGCTCCACAGATAGACTGCCCACTGCACACACCTGGTAAGCCCATTCGGTTCATATCCTATTTCTGTTATGTTACTGATCTCTGATAATTTTGGTTGTTAATATTTGATTTATAATGAAATAAGGAAGCAGTGCTGTAACAAGTCCGGTGGGTCCAAGCATGCATTCATTGATGGGTCTTTTGTAACACCACATCATCTGATAAAAATCTTGCCAAACATTTTCTGCCAAATTTTGTAGAATCCACCATTCTTGAACTATGATCATTTTGAAAGGTTAAACATTTACTGCCCACAAAACTAAAAATTTCTGTTATAAAGGTGGGGGAAAAAATCCCAAATCTCCAGTGCATTCCATTATTCCTGAGACTGGCAACCTCTTTGGCTATACCAAGTATCAACTGATAATTCTTGTTTCCAATACCTCAAAGGTGAAGGAAGCCATTCTTTCCACCAAGCCCCATCAAGTCCCTTGCCTTTGAGAAATTGAGTGAAAGTAATACTATTGCAGTTAACCTTTCAGCATATGCTCAGCTACCAATTTATGGACTTCTCTTGCTTGGTTTGAAAGTGTCTACTTCGATGGTACCATTGCGGTGTATGTCTACCACCTCTTCCCCCGTATCTAAACATTCTTCCTACATTTTGTCTCCTGGGTAAAGAGGAGTAGTGGTAGGATTCGCTTAGATGCACCTTAATTATTTTGCAAGAAACCTCAAAAAACTGCTCAAATGTGGACATGATAATCTAATCTCTGTCAACAACACATACTATCACTACTTGCATCAAGAAAATAACTTTGCACTCCCATCTTCTCTAGCTACTTCAAAAACCCTCAAACTTGCTAAATCTGATCTTTCCTGATGTCCCCCCTACCTTCATAAACCAGCAACTCTGCACCCCAAACACTAGCCTTTCTGTTCAGGGCCTGAAAAATACTCCAGTTTTTGACTTTCTACGAAACTCAAATCTGGGATGCTGTTAATGACATACACAAACATCCCTTACTGCACCCAAAAGAAAGCCATCTAACTGATAAATCTACACATAGGTTGTCTCTGTTGTGTATTGGTTGCACAAACACTGGATTGGTCTTGCCTGCGAATGCTATAGACACAGCCCCTTTCCCTAAAAGATAATGACCTTGTTTTCATTAACCCTTCTGACATCAAACTGCCTGAGACCATCACTAGTTCTATGATACAACTTCCTGTTTTAAAGATATCTAAATTAAGACATTTCATCAAAATTTCCTGCTAATTTATATTCCAAGCACCCCAGCTTGTAATTTTATTAAATTCATTCTTTTTAAAATTAATTGCGCAATGGCCCAGTGGTTAGGGCAGCGGACTCGCGGTTTCGATTCCCAGACCGGGCGTTGTGAGTGTTTATTGAACGAAAACACCTAAAAGCTTCACGAGGCTCCGGCAGGGGATGGTGGTGATCCCTGCTGTACTCTTTCACCACAACTTTCTCTCACTCTTACTTCCTGTTTCTGTTGTACCTGTATGTCAAGGGGCTGGCCTTGTCACTCTCTGTGTCACGCTGAATATCCCCGAGAACTACGTTGAGGGTGCACGTGTCTGTGGAGTGCTCAGCCACTTACACGTTAATTTCACGAGCAGGCTGTTCCGTTGATTCGGATCAACCGGAACCCTCGTCGTCGTAACCGACGGAGTGCTTCCTTACCTTACCTTACCTGAAAGAAAGATGATGTATCTCAATAGAAATATGATAACAAAAAGGTTTAATATTAATTAATGTGTTTCAGTTCCCTCTCAGTATTGAATAACTAAGATATGTTTTGCTGTTTCTTCTTTCTTAGCTTCAACCAGTTGGATCTTCCTGCCTACGAGACCTACGACAAATTGCGGCACATGTTACTGCTGGCAATAAATGAATGCTCTGAAGGGTTTGGTCTGGCTTAATCATTTCAACATAACCAAATGGACTTCAACATGAGAAATATAAAAAATATATATACATACATATATACACACACACGCACACATACAGGTATATGTATGTGTGTATGTATATACATATATATATATATAGATATATATATATACATACACACACACACATATCTATATAATGTATTATACATACATATATATGTATGCATTATCCACATGTTATGTCATGTCTGTGTGTGTGTGTGTGTATATATATATATACATATATATATGTATATATATATATATATATAATTATATATATTGTAAGGCTCCAAGTTTGCAAAGAAATAAATAAATTGCTCCATTTCCCGATGTAGCATAATGGCATTATCAGCAGCAGCAGCAAAAAATGGGATCGACAGCAGCAGCTGTCTACTTCCATCACACTATTCCAGCTCATAGATATCAGCCACTTATCTAGATCTTCACACATCTCAGAAAAAGAAACAAAAAAAAAAAACAAAAATGAGAAATAAGAATAAATAAATAAATAAATAAAACACTTTAAAAAAAAAAAAATTTTCAACCTATACTTTGAATTCAGAATTCTGTAAGGGAAAGACCTGATTATATAATATATATACATATATATATATATGTATGTATATGTATATATATATATATATATATAAAATGTGTGAATGTTAATAATTGAAGGATTCTAGATATGAAAATCGCAATTATCTTTGAGATAAGTACTGATTATTTTCTCCTCAGGTTTCTTCTTCCTTCTTCCTCATTCTTTTGTCTCACTCTTTTGTATCGGAGAAAAGAGTTTGTTTTAAAAAAAAATTTGAAAAAAAAAAAAGAAATGCTAATAAAGTTTGATGATGAGAGAGCGGCTTGAGGCTCTTCTTTCAGCTATCATTTTCTTGAGAAACAAACAAACAAATAAAATTTAAATAAATAAATAAAAAAAAAGAAGAAAGCAAAGAGAAAAACGAACCCAAACTGTTAGCTGTCAGACAGCACAGTGTGTGCTGGTGCTTAGCGAACTGATGGTTGGTTAAACTGCCTCCACACTCATTGGATGTAATTGGTCTTTCTATAGAGCTGAAATATTTTGCATGAATGAATGTCCGTTGGACTAAGTTATTATGTTATGTTTTCAGCTACAAGCTGTACCAACAAAATTGATATCTTTGTTCAATAAAGAAAATCGTCATTGAAGTAGAGGTTCTCTCCCCTAAATTTCTGAAATTTGTTTCCCAACCTGAAACATCTCCAAGTGGACAGACAGGATCATTGAAAATAACTCTCGAGGCAGTGTATGTACATACATTATATATATATATATAAATATATATACCCTGTAACCATCTCCCAGTTTAAATATCTCAACGATATATCTAACCTGTTAAAGTTCCCCTTCTACCCCTGTTCCTCTTACTGCCCCTCTAAAATAAGGTTCTAGTAACTTGACCAGCAGATCTTTTCCTCAGTGCAGATGCCAATTTCGTTGTTGCTAATTAATTGATTAATTAATACATATTTAAAAACGAAAAAAGACCTTTCCCCCCCAACCCTTCCTCTGCCTCCAATTTTTCAATTGTAATATTGCTACAGATATTTCTGTTTTCAGTACCCCTTATAGAACCCCCCCCCCTTTTGTCCATTAAACTTTAAAAAAAAATATATTTTTTTTTTTTTTAAGTCTTTTTCTAGGCCTTTTGTCATCACACACTGCAACTCACTGCCGTTGTGTAGATATATTAGTTTTTGGAGAAATTCTGCTTTCTGGATATGGTTGCATTATTTTTTTTTTTTTCTCTCTTTTAAAATCTGAGGACGATTTCATTTGTTGGCTTATTTCTCCAATGTTAATCTTTTTATCATTCTCTCCTTGATTGATCTTTAATTTGTTTAATATTTCTTTTTGATATATATCTTCATTAAATTTATTTTATTTCCTAATCTTTTTTTAAATTTTTTTTTTGTTTTCTTACTAATTCCACCAAAATAAACTGCTACGAGTCTCTTATAGAACTGCCAGCTTGCGTGGGTCTTCACATTGCTAAGCTTTAACGTTATTATTCTATACGCACACTTACACACATGCTGCTGGAGGACCCAGTAACATTGCATATCACGATGAGTTCATAATAAACACAGAAATATCAACAAAGAATTGAGCTTAGCTGTAAACCCAGCTTTGTTTTGGCAGTTTTGGTTTCCACACATTTTACAAGAAAATTGTGTGGCAAAAAGTAGCCGATGAAATGGGAGGAATCGTTATATAATTGCCATTTTTAGCATTGTGAAGCCCTTTTTGACAGACCAATACTCACTGAGTTAAGCCAAGCGTTTTTTTCGATTATCCAACTTGTATCCATACTTTGTTTAATTGATTAGTCTTGATTGATAGTGATTGAATACAACCTGATTTATCTTAACTTTGAAAAAAAAAAAAGATTTAAAAAAAAAAACCCCTCCAATTATTTATTATAATAAATAATTTCTCTCAATGTTTTTCTACAAAAAAGAAAAGAAAGCATCTAATGTTGATGGTTTATGTGGAACTTGTTCACTGTTTGTGTGGGATTGTCAACTTGGCAAATTACATTATCAGATTTTAGCCTGAGGAATATTTGTTGCAAACAATTTCATAATAATAATAATAATAATAATAATAATATATGAAAAGAAAAACTTCTTTACTGAGCAAAGTGCTCATTGCAAATAATTTTTTTCCTTGTTTCTCAATATTCCTAATAAATGAATTTATTACAATTGCTATTTTATGAATGAAAATAATTTTATTTCTTATCTAATGGTGGTTTTTGTCACAAGAAATCTTTGGTTGGGTCAATGGGATTTTGTTTATTTTGCCTCCAGTATGAAGGATTTACTGTTAGAATTTTTGCACTGCCCAAACACTCTTCGTCTTTGTAGAACACTGCATACTGACCAGGGCAGATAGCACGCAGTGGTTTCTCTAGCGTCACAGTGTATTTGTCGTCATTAGACCTCTGTATGTGACAAGTCACTAATGGATGGATATGTTGGAAACGGAAGCTCACTGTAGCCACACCTTCGTTAAATTCTGGTTCTGAGTGGATCCAGTGCGGTTTGTCAGTGATGAAGGAGTCTCTAAATAATGCTGCGTGGTGGGTACCTGGAGCCTAGGGAAGATAAAAGCAATAAAACTGTCAGGGGATGGAAGTGGAGTGTTTGTGTGTAAATAGTGTGATTATTATGAGATTGTATAGGAATGGGGGTTCTTTCAGTATTGATGTCTTGGGCTCACAAGTAGTTGAACCAGGTTGTTGACCAGCCTCCCCAACTACAAAATGACCCAGTAAACAAGGGCTCAATCTTGCTGTGTGCCACTTTGGGAAAGTGTCTTCTACTATAACCCTGGGCCACTCAAAGCCTTGTGAGTGGATTTGGGAGACAAAAACTGAAAGAAGCACTTCATATATGCATATGTGTGTTGCCTTGGCTTGACATTCTGTGATAGTTGTAAAGATGTGTCACCATCATGCAAGTGGTGTCCTTTGTTTTACAGACTTCTGTGAAAAGCATGCCTGGCTTTGGAGAAATATTACCTTGCATGGAAAAACGGTACGAGTTTGTGACTGCCTCAATAAATTCTGCCTGATCCATGCCAGCATGGAAAAGTGGGTGTTAAATGATGATTCCCCCCCCCCCCCCCCCCTTCTGGAAATTTTAGATGAAAAATGGAAATGATAAATTGTGAAGACCAGAAGAATGTCAGCAGTGAAAGAGAACTTTTACTCTCCTGCAACACTGGACTTGTACCACAATAGTTTAAAAAGAATCGGAATGTTTTTTTAAATTTTTTTTTTTATACCAGAATCCATCTTGGTGGCAGAGCCTCTCTAATCAAACTAATGAATTAGTCTAAGCAATGTCTTTTACACTTGGTAATTATACTCGAGTAGTGACCAAGTTCAGTATCTCTGGCACCAACTGCAATTAGATTGATCTTTGACTCTAATTGAAAGCTCATCAGGGATGCCTACATCAGTTTGGCTGCTTGTGTCTCTGGGATTGGTCAGTCTGTCTATATACAAGAGCTACAGAAAGCTGGAGCTACTAATTTGCATATTGTGTTGACACTTTATTTTAAACATCATGATAGGCAAGATATCAGTTTCTATCCCCCTATTTCTACCCTAACCTCTCACCACCTGGCACAATGACCCCTGCCCTCGATTCTACTCTCTCCTTAGTTATCTTGCAAGTTACTTGCTGACTCTCTCTGTAAATTGGTTGGCATTAAGGAAGGCATCAAGCCGGAGAAACCATGTTAAAGTAGAGTTTGGCACAGTCTTCTGGCTCACCAGCTCCTGTCAAACTATCCAACCCATGCCAGCATGGAAGATGGATGTTAAATGACAATTGTGATGATGATTGTGTGTGTCAGTAGGCAATGGCTAGCAGCTGACTTAATTGTCAACCACTCCAACACCCTTATAATAATAATCCTTTTTACTATAGGCACAAGGCCTGGATTTTGTGGGGATGGGGGGCAGTTGATCACATCGACCCCAATACTTTACTGGTAGGCGGCGAGTTGCGTAGCCGTATTTCGTCTGCCGTTTCGTTCTGAGTTCAAATTCTGCCAAGGTCGACTTTGCCTTTCATCCTTTCGAGGTCGATTAAATAAGTACCAGTTACGCACTGGGGTCGATATAATCGACTTAATCCGTTTGTTTGTCCCCTCTGTGTGTAGCCCCTTGTGGGCAGTAAAGAAATAGGTACTTAACCAACTCCCAAAAGGATGAAAGGCAAAGTTGACCATGGCAGAATTTGAACTCAGAATGTAGCAATGGATGAAATACCTATTTCTTCACTATCCACAAGGGGCTAAACACAGAGAGGACAAACAAGGACAGACAAACGGATTAAGTCGATTATATCAACCCCAGTGCATAACTGGTACTTATTTAATCGACCCCGAAAGGATGAAAGGCAAAGTCGAACTTGGAACGTAGCGGCAGACGAAATACCACTAAGCATTTCATCCAGCATGCTAACAATTCTGCCAGCTCACTGCCTTAATAATAATAATAATGGTTTGGGATTTTGCCACGATGGCAACCATTTTTGAAGATGGGATGTATTGATTACATCAACTCCAGTGTTCAACCGGTACTTGATTTATCAACCCCCAAAAGATGAAAGGCAAAGTCCACCTCAGTGGAATTTGAACTCAACGTAGCAACAGGTAAAATATCACTAAGCATTTAGCCTGGCATGCTAACGAGTTTGCCACCTTAATAATGATATGCAAACAGTTTTACTCACCACAATTATGTCTTGATTGTTGGGGTTAATTTCTGCAACAAAATAGGCGTAAGAGTGGCCGCCAAGATTGGTACGTTGTCCCAAGGTCCAGAAATGAATACCTACAAAGTACATTAAGGAACATCATAAATTAATAATGATTTCTTGAGTCAGCTGCACACAAGAGCCCTAAGTTTGTAAGTTTCTGCCCTAAGCAAAATATTTCTCACATTAATGGCAGACGAGGCATGAAAGCAGGTTCAAAGAATTTTCTGTTTTAGATCTTTGAAGTTGTGGCATTCATGGTTCAAAGAGTATTAACGTTTTGCTGCCATTATAGGTGCAGGAGTGGCTGTGTGGTAAGTAGCTTGCTTACCAACCACATGGTTCCAGGTTCAGTCCCATTGCAAAACACTTTGGGCAAGTGTCTTCTACTATAGCTTCGGGCCGACCAAAGCCTTGTGAGTGGATTTGGGAGATGGAAACTGCCCCTAGCTCTGTGGTACAAACATCTTGTTTTTGAGAATTGAAATTTTCCATCAGAACTTGTAAATTTATGATCCAAACACCAATTAATAATGACAGTTATTTTACTAAACTATTTTCAACATTAATTGAAGCATTCAGCTTACTCTGTCTAATGTAATGTTTAATTATTCATTGTTTTGAAATGATCATGAATGATCTCATAGCTTCAAGATTTCAATGATGTGACTGCTTTACTTTAGCAATGACAAAGTAGAGTATGTGTGAGAGGCTGGACCTGACCAGTTTGAATATAAAATATGTGGACCAGATATGGCTGGTTTAAATATTAAAGGGCTACGAAACATTCAGTGGATAACAATTCTACATATTGTCAGACATTACTAGAAAACCCTTGATATTTGATATTTGATCAGGTTAAATTTTTCAGACTAAAATTTGCATCAAAAATAAAAAGGTCAGTCAACTTAAACACCAAGATGACTTTGGAAGACTAAGAAGTCCATGTGAAATACAGCAGGATTTGGAAAGACTGTTTGTTTATACCACATATTGGCTCATCTTCAGGTGGGCCACACTACTAAAAAAAAATACAAGATCCTTTCGGTTGCATGCTATTTAGAAATTCCCATACGCCACAGTTTGCCCAGAATTGGGTTAGGGTCTCAGAGTGAAAGACTTACCTTGGTGCTGTCCAACTATTTTGCCCGTCTCTACATCAACAAAATTGCCTGGGCAAGGCACAACATACTGGAAATGGAAGAATACGATATTAGACAGAGAGAGAGAGAGAGTTATTTACTGATACTATTAACATTTAGACAAAAATGACAAGATGACATTTTGTTGGCTAGCTAACCATTCTGCTAGCTTGCTGCCTTAGTTAACTTAAAGATGTTGATTCCAACATTTGGCAAATAACCATCAATTTTGGAGAAGGGGTTAAGTCGATTACATTGACCCCAGTGTTCAACTGGTACTTATTTTATTTAGGCGGCGAGCTGGCAGAAACGTTAGCACGCCGGGCGAGATGCGTAGCCGTATTTCGTCTGTCGTTACGTTGTGAGTTCAAATTCCGGCGAGGTGGACTTTGCCTTTCATCCTTTCGGGGTCGATAAATTAAGTACCAGTTACGCACTGGGGTCGATGTAATCGACTTAATACCTATGTCTGTCCTTGTTTGTCCCCTCTGTGTTTAGCCCCTTGTGGGTAATAAAGAAATAGGTACTTATTTTATCAACTCTGAAAGGATGAAAGGCAAAGTCAACCTTGGCAAAATTTGAACTCAGAATGTAAAGACTGACCAAATGCTGCTAAACAATTCGCCCAGCATGCTAACGATTCTGTCAGCTTGTTGCCTTAGTTAACCAAAAGATATCCAGAGCACAGAATATATCTTAATTGGCTAAGCAATAATTAGTCCAATTCGCCTGACTAGCCCTCGTGCCGGTGACACGTAAAAAGCACCGTTCAGGCATGGTCAATGCCAGTACTGCCTAACTGGCCCTCATGCCGGTGGCACATAAAAAGCACGCACCACACTTTCGGAGTGGTTGGAATTAGAAAGGGCATCTAGTAGTCAAACCGTCCAACCCATACCAGCATGGAAAGCGGACGTTAAACACCAAACACCTGAAATGTATTTGTTTATTCCTCAGAAGTTCATCATCATTATCATGATGAACTTCTGAGGAATAAACAAATACATTTCAGGTGTTTGGAGTACAACTCTATAAACCTGAAGTGTTGTGAAGTTCATGCCTTTTCCAAAGGCTGTTTTAAGCATATTGGTAGAATGGAAATAATTATTTAAAAAGAAAAAAGCAAAAGTGATACAGTTCTATATTTAAGAGATGAGGAATTATTTACATTATCTACATTTGACGGATATTTGTCCTCATCTTGTTTGTTCTTAACACAACGTTTTGGATGATATACCCTCCAGTCTTCATCAGGTGTCTTGGGGAAATTTTGAACCTGGGTTCTCATTCCTAAAGTATTTTTCAATGTTATTATTATTCAGGTCACTGCCTGGAATTGAACTCGGAATCTTGGGGTTAATAGCTCACACTCTTAACCACTATGCCATATGCCCGTGGGCTATGAGAACCCAGGTTCGAAATTTCCCTAAGACACCTGAAGAAGGCTGGAGGGTATATTAGCCGAAATGTTGTGTCAACAACAAACAAGATGAGGACAAATATCTGTCTAATGTAAATAAAGCAAATGTGTTTTAGAGATTTTTTTTTGCCATTCAAGCAGAAGGAACCAACTATTTCTAGGGAAGAACTCAGCAAATTTTGGTGTTGTTAACTTACCTCTTTAATGAAAGATGAGAAATTTCTGGAACCAATGAAACAGATTCCCATACTCTGGAATAAGAGAAAAATATGGTTAAATGTAATGGTGATGATGAATTTTAAGTAACTAAAAACTGTTTACATTACTTTCTGGTAGCAAGACACTGATGCTAACACACAAATTTGTATATCTACACACACGCATGCATGTATGTATGTATGTATGTGTGTGTATACTGCAGATGGATGAGGAGAGATGTGTGAAGAAGTTCCGCTCCCAAACAGTTGAAGGTATCAGGGGCAGAGGTAGACCCAGGAAGACATGGGATGAGGTAGTCAAGCATGACCTCAAAGCGTTGGGCCTCACAGAGGCAATGACAAAGGGCCGAGATCTCTGGAGATATGCTGTGGCTGCAAAGACCCGGGCTGCTTCCTGCACCAGCTCTGCATAACCCCAGCCCATTCAAAGTACCTTGGATTTCAGAACAACCCGCTGTGCTTGAGACCTATTGAGTCAAGTACATGAACATCGAAATAAATATCAATGGAAATAGTAGTTGTGATACCTGTGCCGGTGGCACATAAAAAGCACCATCCAAACGTGGCTGATGCCAGCGCCGCCTTGACTGGCTTCTGTGCCGGTGGCACATTAAAAGCACCAACCGATCGTGGCCGCTGCCAGACTCCTCTGACACCTGTGCCAGTGGCACGTAAAAAGCACCCACTACACTCACGAAGTGGTTGGCGTTAGGAAGGGCATCCAGCTGTAGAAACACTGCCAGATCAGACTGGAGCCTGGTGCAGCCTCCTGGCTTCCCAGACCCCAGTCGAACCATTCAACCCGTGCTAGCGCGGAAAACGGACGTTTAACGTTGATGATGATGGTGATATATATATATATATATGTGTGTGTGTGTGTATGAAACTATTAGTAGCTCTTAAATACATGTATTGTGTCCTTTAAATAAATAATATTCATCTCTCACCAGATGGAGTACTTTTTTTGTTGAACTTTCTATCATGGATCAGTATGTTATGTGTGTGTGTGTGTGTGTGTGTATATATATATATATATATATATATATATAATATTAATTAGAGACAAAACCACTATTTTGCAAAACAAACAAGGAAAGACTTAATCAATACATAAAATTTTAATAAAAAGTAAAATAAAATATAAAATAAAATATAAAATAAAATAAAATATATATATATGAATGAGAGTATTGTAGTTCACTTGAAGCATTGAGTATTGTTTGTAAAGAATAAAAAGTTTTGAAAGGTACAACAATGCACTATAATACAGACAATGGGCTATATACCTGTTGTAATTTAGTCATCCGTAGTCTGATGATATTTCGGAATAAACTTCCTTCCTCAGATATTCTTAGATGGAGTTGCTGCTATAAAGCCGTTAGAAAATCGATTATAGCAGCGACTCCGTCTAAGAATATCTGAAGAAGGAATACTATTCCGAAATATCATATCAGGCTCTGGATGACTAAATTACCACAGCTATATAGCCCATTGTCTATATTATAGTGCATTGTTTTACCATTCAAAACTGTTTATTCTTTATATATATATATATATATAATCATCATCATCATTGTTTAATGTCTGTTTTCCATGCTGGCATGGGTTGAACGGTTTGACAGGAGATTGGCAAGCCAGCAGCTGTACCAGGTTCCAATCTGATCTGGCAAAGTTTCTACAACTGGATGCCCTTCCTAATGCCAACCACTCTGAGAGTGTAGCGGGTGCTTTTGTGTGCCACCGCCACAAGGGCCAGTCAGGCAGTATGAGCATCAACCATGTTCAAATGGTGCTTTTTTCATGCCACCTGCATAGGAGCCAGTCTGGTATCACTGGCAATGATCACTATATATATATATAGCCTTGCAAAGGAGATCACAGAGGACCAAGATGTGTGGCTCATTGCTGTACTTAAGAAGACCTGCCCACCACAACAGAATTGAAATCCTAAACCCAAATCACTGGTGATGGTGCCATGTGAAAAAGCACCCAGTACATTAGGCATTAGGAAGGGCATCCAGCTGTAGAAACCAAGCCAAAACAGGCTATGGGATTTGGTGAGGCCCTGGTCTTGCCAGTTCCTGTCAAGCCATATAACCCATGCCAGCACCAGAAATGGGTATCACACATTGATGATGATGATGATGGCGTGTGTGTATGTATTGTAAAATGAAATGGCAAAGGATTACCTCTTTCTTCCTTGCTATTTTTTCCAAGCCGTGAGAACATGCTATCTCTCTGACCTCCTTCTTTGGCAGGTTACCAACGGGAAAGAGAGATTTCTGCAAGGATTCCTGAGATATTTGTGACAAGAAAAATGTTTGGTCTTTCACAGAATCAACAGAACTTAATAATTTCACTCCTTAAAAAAAAAAAAATAATAACAACAATAATAATAATAAATAGAGATAACTCGAATGTGGAGCCTAAAAACAGAAACAATTCCTATTATAATAGGTACATTAGGTATAAAAGGGGTAAAGACCCCCTTCGGTCATGAATGACCATGGGATTGCACCTAGAAAGTTACCCTCCTAGACACAAGTCCGGGCAAGGTTGTTTATGGAAGGCCAGCAGTCGCTCATGCATATCAGCCTCCCCTCTCCACGCCACCAGTGTTATCCAAGGGAAAGACAAAGGTCGATACAGCTTGGCACCAGTGACATCGCAACTCATTTCTACAGCTGAGTGAACTGGAGCAACGTGAAATAAAGTGCCTTGCTCGAGAACACAACACGCAGCCCGGTCCGGGATTCGAGCTCACAACCTCACGATCGTAAGCTCGACGCTCTAACCACTGAGCCATGCGCCTTCACACATTAGGTATAATAAAAAAAATATTCAGACAAAGAGATAACAAAAACACCAGGGCTAACAAGTATAAATAACATACAGAAAATAGCACCACTAGGCACTGCATACATCCTATGTAAAACACTTTCAATACAGTAAAAATAAGAGCACCACAGCACATACCCAAGGCACAGAGAGCTGCGCTCGGTAGAGCGGTGAAAGCACGTGATAAAAATAAGACTATAAAAATCATCCATCATTTTGAATGATGGATGATAATTATTTTTACCACATACTTTCACTGCCCTATGGAGCATAGCTCTGGGTGTCTTGTATAATAATGATAATAATAATCCTTTCTACTGTAGACATAAGGCCAGAAATTTTGGGGAAGGTGTGGCTGAATGGTTAAGAAGTTCACTTCACAATCAGAAGGTCCTGAGTTCAATCCTGCAGAATGATACCTTGAGCAAGTATCTTCCACCAATTAAATTATTGATCCCAATGGAATAAAAAGCAAAGTTAATCTTGGTAGCATTTGAACTCAGAACCTGAAGGCAGACAAAATACCGCTAAGCATTTAGCCTGGTGTGCTAACGACTCTGCCAGCTTACCACTATAATAATAATAATTATTATTATTATTTCTTTACTACCCAAAAGGTGCTAAACACAGATGGGACAAACAAATGGATTGAGTCAATTACATCGACTCCAGTGCGTAACTGGTACTTTAATTTATCGACGCTGAAAGGATGAAAGGCAAAGTCGACCTCGGCAGAATTTGAACTCGGGACGTAACGGCAGACGAAATACAGCTACACATTTTGCTTGGTTTGCTACCGTTTCAGTCCTTTCTTCTAAAGGCACAAGGCCTGAAATTTGGTGGGGAGGGGACAAGTTGATTACATCAACCCCAATGTTTTTCTGGTACTTAAGTTATCAACCCTGAAAGGATGAAAGGCAAAGTCGGCCTTGGTGAAATTTGAACTCAGAACTTAAAGACAGACGAAATACTGCTAAGCATTTCACCTGGCGTGCTAACAATTCTGCCAGCTTGCCTACAACAACAACAACAATAATAATAATAGAAATAATAAATAAATAAACACACAGGTATGGCTGTTATGTGGCTGAAGGGCTAAGAAGTTCACTTCACAATCAGAGAGTCCTGAGTTCAATCCTACCTAGAGCAAGTGTCTTCCACCACAGCTTCAAACCGTCCTAAGCTTTTACTGGTTAGATGGAAACAATGTAGAAGCCCCCACCCTCCACCACACTCCACCTGCATCAGAATGGACTGTTCCTATAATTCAAAAAGCTCCAGCTTTGCCACAGATTGTGTCATGCTGATTCCACGTTAAGAGGTACATGTGTATGTGTGCCTGTGGAATACTCAACCACTTACACTGTTAGTCAATGATTTGGAAGCTCAGTTGATTGAACAACTGGAATCGTCATCATTGTTGAAACCAACGGAAATGGATTTACGTTGTAATAAATAAATAGCAGTAATGGTGGTGGTGGTGGTGTTGATGGTAGTAGTAATAGCTGTTGTGGTGGTGTTGGTAGTAGTAATGATGGAGGTGGTAGTGGTAGTAGTGATGATGATGGTAGTAGCAATAGCTGTTGTGGTGGAGGTGGTAGTGGTGGTGGTGTTGGTAGTAGTAATGATGGAGGTGGTAGTGGTAGTAGTGATGATGATGGTAGTAGCAATAGCTGTTGTGGTGGAGGTGGTAGTGGTGTTGGTGTTGGTAGTAGTAATGATGGAGGTGGCAGTAGTAGTGGTGGTGGTAGAAGTGGTTGTAGTAGTGATGATGGAAGTGGCAGTAGTAGTGGTGGTGGTGGTGGTAGCTATGGTTGTGGTTAGTAGTAGTGTTGGTAGTAGTAATGATGGAGGTGGCAGTAGTGGTAGTGGTGGCGGTGGTAGAAGTGGCAGTGGTGGTGGTAGTAGTGATGATGGAAGTGGCAGTAATAGTAGTGGTGGTAGGAGTGGAGGTAGTATCTATGATGGTGGTGGTGGTAGCTATGGCTGTGGTATGGATGGTGGCGGTGATGCTAGTAGAAGACACTAACATTTCCATCACAGACCTCTGCAAACCGATGCTGAATCCAAAGTCGTTTGAGGCTGGAACTGTCCATCATTTTAAACACCCAACCAAGATAAATAACTCTACACAATATAGATTTATGAACAAAATCCCCACCCACGAAGAGATTTACAAAAAATATAAAATTCTTACGGGGATCAGGCTGAGATCTTCTTAGATTTTCAGGGCCCCGACCAACACGTGCATAGTGACCAGTTGCTATGGCATCAGCGCCAAGTTTACCAAGAGCATGCTTCAAAAAGGCATCAAATTTGATATGTCTGTTGCAAAGAATGTCTGGGTTGGGCGTTAATCCTTTCTGATAATCCTGAAGGAAAGAACTGAAGAAAGAAAATAATTTCATTTGTTGAAGTATATTTCAGAACTTAAAGATGGCAGTTTGTGAAAAATTGCTAACCACAGGGCTGGATTAAGACCCACAGAGGCCCTAAGCACTAAAGATGGCAGTTTGTGAAAAATTGCTAACCACAGGGCTGGATTAAGACCCACAGAGGCCCTAAGCACATAAAAGATTTTGCTGTCCCTATATATATATGTAATTCAAAATATAAACAGGAGTGGCTGTGTGGTAAGTAGCTTGCTTACCAACCACATGGTTCCGGGTTCAGTCCCACTGACCAAAGCTTTGTGAGTGGATTTGGTAGATGGAAACTGAAAGAAGCCCATCGCATGTGTGTGTGTTGGGTACAAACCCTCCATCACCACCACCATCGCTTGACAACCGATGTTGGTGTGTTTACGTCCTCATAACTTAGTGGCTCGACAAAAGAAACCAATAGAATAAGTACTGGGCTTACAAAGAATAAGAATAAGCTTCTTTCAGTTTCCGTTACCAAATCCACTCGCAAGGCTTTGGTCAACCTGAGGCTATAGTAGAAGACACTTGCCCAAGGTGCCACACAGTGGGACTGAACCAGGAACCATGTGGTTGGTAAACAAGCTTCTTACTACACAGCCGCTCCTGAAAAATTTTCTACTTTTTTTAGTTGCAAAGTTTTTGATCAGATCCTCAAAATTAATCTGAAATAACATACCTGCTTCTATGCTTTGTAGAGATAAGACATCCAACCTACCTTGTTGCAAAGTTGTTCTAATGGGGTTTTCAATATATTTCAACTGAGAAAATGAACTCTCAACTGAGCAATTTGTAATGTTTTAATGCTACTCCAGGCACAAAACCCGAAATTTTCGGTAAGGGGCAACTGCTACTTAATTTATCAACCCCGAAAGGATGAAAGGCAAAGTCAACCTCAGCGGAATTTGAACACAGAACGTAAAGACATGAAATACTGCTAAGCATTTCGCCCGGCATGCTAACGTTTCTGCCATTTGGTTGCCTTGCCCATCTAAAAATATTCTTTTCTACTCTAGGCATAAGGCCCAAAATTTTCAGGGAGGGGGGGGGGGCAGTCGATTAGATTGACCCAAGTACGCAACTGGTACTTAATTTATCAACCCCAAGTAATATAGGAATCAAAGGGGGTCCATAGGTAAAAAACGGTTGAGAACTGCTGCTCTAGACCCATTCCTGTCAGATTACATATCTCCAAACTTTGTTCTTCTAGATTATATATCTTCAAATCTGTCCAACCTTTGGCGGGCCATCTATCTCCAGGATCTAAGCTGGCACTCTGTTGGTTACAACAACGAGGGTTCCAGTTGATTTGATCAACAGAACAGCCTGCTTGTGAAATTAACTTGCAAGTGGCTGAGTACTCCACAGACACATATTCCTAACATAGTCCTCAGAGAGATTCAATGTGACATAAAATGAGACAAAGTTGGGCCTTTCACTCACAGGCACAACTCATTTCTGCTAGCTGAGTGGACTGGAGCAATGTGAAATAAATTGCCTTGCTCAAGGATACAACATGTCACCAGGAATTGAACTCATGACCTTACAATCATGAGCCGAGTACCCTAACCACTTGGCCACATGCATTTACTACTTCTCCAGGGTCTAACTATACAGCTACCTATTTCTTTACTACCCACAAGGGGCTAAACACAGAGGGGACAAACAAGGACAGACAAATGGATTAAGTCGATTACGTCGATCCCAGTGCGTAACTGGTACTTAATTTATCAACCCCGAAAGGATGAAAGGCAAAGTCGACCTCGGCGGAATTTGAACTCAGAATGTAGTGACATGCGAAATACCGCCAAGCATTTCGCCTGGCGTGCTAACGATTCTGCCAGCTTGCCGCCTCAAACTCTTTCCTAAATCAAGAAACAGTAAAATATTTTTTACCTGAAGACATTATTCCAGTATTCTTTGACAAAATTCACTTGATGTAGAGGTATTTTCAGTTTATCACATGTGTACTGAGCATCTTCGAAATCTGTTTCTGCTGCACAAAAACCATTCTCATCAGCTATGTCCCAGTTTCGCATGTACAGACCCAAGACATTGTAACCTGGATGTCATATAGAAAAGAAATTGGAAAACAAATTCATCATCATCATCGTTTAACGTCCGTTTTCCATGCTAGCATGGGTTGGATGGTTTGACCGGGGTCTGGGAAGCCAGGAGGCTGCACCAGGCTCCAGTCTAATTTGGTAGTGTTTCTACAGCTGGATGCCCTTCCTAACGCCAAACACTCCGTGAGTGTAGTGGATGCTTTTTACATGCCACCGGCACAGGTGCCAGGGGGGCTGGCAATGGCCACGATTGGTTGGTGGTTTTTATGTGCCACCGACACGGAAGCCAGTTGTTAAATAAAAAAGAAAGTTGAGAGAGATTATAAAAGAAATTTTAAAATCTCTGCTTTAGTAATTTAGAACAGAAGAAATAGAAAGCAAGCTAAACTAAAGAAAGAAGCCATGCTAGTGTCATTAAGGTGTGAAGCATTAAGAGTCACTCTTCCTCATGGCACACAAGGATTTCTTCAGTTCTATAAGCTTAATTAAACCTTTAGTGTTTAAACCGGCCATACCAGGCCAAAATTGTCTTCCTGTTTTATTCTCAAACCAGCCAGCTCTGACCTCTCATACCTACCCTACAAAGTCATTCTAAAAATAAACAGGGACATCATCAATATCCCAGAGTTACAAGATGCTGTACAATTAATTTTAAATAATGTAATTAAACAGGCTTTGCATTTGACAGAGTAATCTGAATGCTAAAGGGTTAAACAACATGAAAATTTGTGGACTACTCCTTTCTTTTGTCCCTCATTCCCTAGCGACCCACTCAGGGTTCTCAATTTTATGAGTTGCATGGCAACCTCACTGATGCTGGTGGCATGAAAAGCACCTAGTACATACTGTAAGGTGGTTGGTATTAGGAAGGGCGAGCTGGTAAGGCGGCGACCTGGGCGAAATGCTTAGCGGTATTTCGTCTGTCGTTACGTTGTGAGTTCAAATTCCGCCGAGGTCGACTTTGCCTTTCATCCTTTCGGGGTCGATAAATTAAGTACCAGTTACGCACTGGGGTCGATGTAATCGACTTAATACCTATGTCTGTCCTTGTTTGTCTCCTCTGTGTTTAGCCCCTTGTGGGTAATAAAGAAATAGGTATTTCGTCTGTCGCTACGTTGTGAGTTCAAATTCCGCCGAGGTCGACTTTGCCTTTCATCCTTTCGGGGTCGATAAATTAAGTACCAGTTACGCACTGGGGTCGATGTAATCGACTTAATACCTATGTCTGTCCTTGTTTGTCCCCTCTGTGTTTAGCCCCTTGTGGGTAATAAAAAAATAGGTATTAGGAAGGGCATCCAGCTGTAGAAACCATGAGATCGAAGCATGATGCAGTACTTGGGCCACATTGAATCCTGTCAAACTGCCAATGTGGAATATGGTTATTAAATAATGATGATAATGATGGTGACTGATTCCAGTACTTGACTGGTTCTTACGTAAAGAGACATAACTAAATCCTGTAAGACAGTCAAAGCATCTGTGGTAAGAAGTTTTGCTTTGCAACCCCATGGTTCCTGGTTCAATACTGATTATATTTAATAACAAAACCAAAAGTGGTGAACTGGCAGAGATATTAGAGCATTGTCAGAAAGAATAGTTTGCGTGTAATTTGGTTTAAATCTCTGTACCCTGAGTTCAAGTCTCACTGGAGCCAACTTTGCCCTTCTAGATCAATAAAATTGGAGGTAAATACTGGAATACATTCTACCCCACCTCTCTCCCTCTCTGTTGGAACTGGATCGAAAACAGAATCGTCACAATGTAACCCCACCAAACTAGCTATAAAACAATGAAAAAACAAAAACATCATAGGCGTAGGAGTGGCTGTGTGGTAAGTAGCTTGCTTACCGACCACATGGTTCAGGGTTCAGTCCCACTACATGGCACCTTGGGCAAGTGTCTTCTACTATAGCCTCGGGCTGACCAAAGCCTTGTGAGTGGATTTGGTAGACGGAAACTGAAAGAAGCCCGTCGTATATATGTATGTGTTTGTCCTCCCAACATCGCTTGACAACCGATGCTGGGGTGTTTACGTCCCCGTCACTTAGCGGTTCGGCAAAAGAGACCGATAGAATAAGTACTAGGCTTACAAAGAATAAGTCCTGGGGTCGATTTGCTCGACTAAAGGTGATGCTCCAGCATGGCCACAGTCAAATGACTGAAACAAGTAAAAGAGTAAAGAGTATAAAGAAAAGAAAAATAAAGTGACGGTCAAATACTTTTAGCATTGAAGATTTATCATGACAGCAACACAGAGAATTTAATTTAGTTAGTCAGAGGAGAAGAGACAGTCGCTATGACATTTGCATGTCACAGGGTCGAATGCTCTTCCTGTCACCAACACTCACTTATTTTCGAAGAAGGAGATAGTCTCTTCTGCTCTGGACGTGTTTTCACGGATCATTGCAAATAAACAACACCGCTTGTGTGACAATGATGTTTGATTACAGTTAGCTCATGATATCAAGGCAAAGAGACAAAAATCACACACACTAACAGAAGCACTTCACTTACACAACATACTGTCTGTCTCCCACACCCCATCAAACACACACACACACATGTACATCAATGCTTCACATGCACGGTAACTTCAAAAGAACTTCCCTCGTCATACAATCGCTTTCTCTTAGTCTCTTTCGCTCTCATTACTTCAAAAGTTCCCGCAAGCCCATATGTAAAAAAAAAAATTTTTTACGGAAATCGACGGAAAGGTCTACTAGAGACGAAAGATTGCCGGCTTCTTTTTAGTTCTCTCCTGTCATAAGCCTATCTAATCGACTGTGCCCTCGCACTCACCCCACAATATTTGTTGCCTTCTGTCTATGTAAATATCAATATTTTGAAATTAAAGTGGACCGCCGCGGGATTTGAACTCAGAACGTATCCGTTATTCCACTACGTTTTTATTTCTGCAAGAACCGGCTTACGACATTGAATACGTGTCTCTCTTTAAAACAACTGATTTGTTACTGTGGCTGAAACGGCGAGATTTTATACAAAAAGGAAACTGTAATTAAGTGACCTTCATGCCTTTCCCAAGGGTCTTTAATTACAATGAAGTAAAAATATCTGTAACCCGCAATCATGAAAGGAAGTAAACAAAAAAAGGGTGGGGGATAATTAAGCTCACTCCCTCAAATTAAACAAGGCCCAGGTATAGCGTAACGATGCTTTACCTGATTTTTTCCCATTAAAGATGCAATGAAATAGGAAGTTACGATAGATCCTATATCCATTGATTTGTCAGGACGTTGTTTAAAATATCCGTTGTGTTTAATTACGACAATTCAAGGAGTGAGTTCAAACTCTGCCGTGGCTAATTTTCAATGTCATCTTTCCGAGGTCGACAAAATAAGCCACTAGTCAACTGTTGAGTTGATTTAATATATTTATTAAGTATTTTTAAGGCCCTCATGCTTTCCGAAATCCGCCGAAACTACACCTGATTATATATACACTTTAGATGAGTTGTAGTGCACCTGAGCACTGTACACAATTATTATTATTATTATTATATTTAAATGTGAAATACAATAAATAAAACAGCGAAGACCGGTTCCACTGGAAGTTTACCTCTACGTTCAGGGACAATTTAAAAAAAAAAAAAATTCTTCTTTCATTACCTGTTTTACGAAGTAAAATAGCTGCGACAGCACTATCAACTCCTCCGGATATTCCACACACCACAGTTTTCCATCCATTGATCATGTCTGAGATAATTCTAACAAGAATTAACAGAGAGAGGAGTGAGAATGAAAAACGAGAGAGTTAAGGGCACATCGCCGTATTATTTGGATCTAAACGTGAACGATTGTGTAATAATATTGCAAGTGTTTTATCTTCGTAAAGGAGACGGGAAGCACTAAATAACTTCAATTAGGCTTCAGATCTTAAATTATTATTATAATTATAATTATTGTTGTTGGTTTTTGTTGAGGGTACTTGTTACTTTGGCACCCACGAAGCGATATTAAAACGTCTGCCTCAGGTTTTTAATATTTTTGTGCCTAGATTATTTTTTAATGTTTCGCAGCCTCAACGAACTTGTGTCAAAAATCCTGTTATTACATTAGGGTTTTAGATAAATTATTATTGTAAATTATTCAAGAGTGAAATAAAGCTTCCCCTTGAATTAAAAGGAAAAAAATAAATTAACGATTTCTTGCTGAAACATAAGGACAGAAATAAAGGGGCGGAATAAATTTTAACCAGGAACTTATCCGGTGATGAAAAATAATCTGTTTTAATATAAGTACAAGAAGAGAAACTTTCTGGGATGGATCAATTTGTTTAATTAACATCAATAATTAACTGGTACTTATTTTATCAACCACACACACACACACACACAAGAAGAGCCCAAGTCGAAATCAGCTGGATTTGAACCCAGAACGTGATGGCTCACAATAAAACATTGCAAGGCATTTTATCTTATACATCACATTACCCAACTAATGAAAACTCGTGGAAATTCCAAGTTTTATAAATATTCCAATTTATTATTTAATACGTAATTTTTTTAGATTTTCATAAAATTTTTTCATTACATTGAAAATTTCCATTAATGTTTTCAATTTTGTTTAAAGCCTGGTGGAAGCACTCCGTCGGTTACGACGATGAGGGTTCCGGTTGATCCGAATCAACGGAACAGCCTGCTCGTGAAATTAACGTGTAAGTGGCTGAGCACTCCACAGACACGTGCACCCTTAACGTAGTTCTCGGGGATATTCAGCGTGACACAGAGAGTGACAAGGCCGGCCCTTTGAAATACAGGTACAACAGAAACAGGAAGTAAGAGTGAGAGAAAGTTGTGGTGAAAGAGTACAGCAGGGATCACCACCATCCCCTGCCGGAGCCTCGTGGAGCTTTAGGTGTTTTCGCTCAATAAACACTCACAACGCCCTAACCACTGGGCCTCCACCGTTTAAAGCCTAACAAACTGAACGATATAGAAATAATTTCTAACATAGTCACAAGACCCACTACACGTTTTGGGAAGGGCATCAATATATTCTTTTCTACTCTAGGCACAAGGCCTGAAATTTTTGGAGAGGATGCCAGTCGGTTAAAATCGATCCAGTACGCAACTGGTATTTAATTTATCGATCCCGAATGGATGAAAGGCAAAATCGATCTCGGCGGAATTTGAACTCAGAACACAAAGACAGACGAAATACCTATTTCTTTATTACCCACAAGGGGTCAAACACAGAGAGGACAAACAAGGACAGACAAACGGATCAAGTCGATTACATCGACCTCAGTGCGTAACTGGTACTTATTTAATCGACCCCGAAAGAATGAAAGGCAAAGTCGACCTCGGCGGAATTTGAACACAGAACGTAACGGCAGACGAAATATCGCTAAGAATTTCGCCCGACGTGCTAACGATTCTGCCAGCTCGCCGCCGTACATAAATCGAATATATTGATTCAATACTTCGTTACTTTATTTTAGCGACCTCAGAAAGGTTTAAACGTCGAACTTAGCTAGATATTGAAAAACATTAAGTTAGTCGCTCTAACGCAGGCACGGGCAACCTTTTTCAAGAAGCAAATCGCTTGAGACACGGTTCATCATCAGGCGGGCCGCATTAATAAAAATTGAAGGTAACTTTTCGTCAGGTGCGCCATTTGGCAGGTCGCAGTTTGCTCATTTCTATTTTCACGATTCTGCTATCCGCATCATATATCAATATTAATACTCAAATTATTAGGCGGCAAACTGGCAGAATAGTTAAGGGGCCGGACAAAAAATTACATAGCAGCATTTCTTCTGGTTCTTTTACCTTCTGTTCAAATTCCGCCCAAACTATCTTTTCGAGGTCGATAAAATTAGTACCAGTTTAGTGTCTTCCTTTCAAAATTGCTGGCCTTGCGCTAAAAGGAATCATTAAAACTGAAAGGACCATAGGGACCTGCTTCGATGATTTCCTTCAGAGCGCATCCTGTCACCTATATTAATAAATGCAATATTAGACGTGAAACTAATGGTAACTTCCCGATAACTAATGGTAACCAACGACGACAAAATCTGTGTGTGTGTGTGTGAGAGAGAGATAGGACAGTGTTGTTCAGTGGAGTTTTGAAATGGTTATCGATGTTTGATGACGAAAGGAAAACGCAGCATATTGGAGGAGAGGCGGCAAAACTAAAAGAAAATGCAGCACGGAAACATTTTGACAAATTATATTTAAATATTGAGGCGAATCTAACGGTTTATGTGTGTTTCTTAAATGGCTTGTAAACACCTTCCATGCTTCAATTGTTTTTGTTTCAGCACACGATCTCAGATCAGGTCACTTGCTATGCAAGTACGTCTCCGTATTTAAAAAAAAAAATTAAAAATTAAAAAAAAAAAAATCTTTTTCAAAATCTTAATTCCTGTTATATGAAACATAAAGATACAAAAACAAAATTTCCAAGCCAATTTCTCGCCCTCCGCCGACCCCTGAGACAATGGGAATAAAACAGAGGAACCGACCAGGTCTACTGGATCAGAAATGACCTCGGACTAAACAACAATAGTAATTTAACAGATGTCGTCTGCTATTGGCTGAAGCCATGCCAAGCATTCCGAACTTTGTTGAAACAAGCGCAATGATTGGTTACTCCTTCTCCTTTCATTACTATCCTTACTCTGTCTTTCTTGTTGTCGATGATATCAACATTCGATGGTGTATATACATACATGCCTACAAACGACATATGCACACGCATATATATATGTATATATATATTGACATAAATGCATTATTAAGCTAAACGAAAATGGATCAGCGATAGCTGAGCAGAAAATAAATAGCCTTTACCATTTATTTGTGTGTTGCACACGTATAAAAGCGTTGTGTTTATAAGGTTTATATACACACCCACCCAAACAGTTTTGGAAATTGTTGTTGCAATTATGTCATGTCGACTAAATGGACAGTATAATATTTCATATTAACTAAAAAAAAAACAAGCCGACAGACGACGATAAGGTGGGAAGGAAAAAAAAAGGAGAGAAAGCAGAGTTTCTGAAAGCCACAAGTCCAGCCATGAGTGGTTTGAAGAACCGAGAAATTGTGGAGGAAGATTTAGTTAAGTTACTGCAACATTTCATTCATACTTCACACCGAGCTAACAGCAAAGATGATGCTAAGGTAAAGACTATGTATATAATAAGTATGCATGTTCTCATCTCCTTTTTCAATGATTTAGATACTTCCTCGGAGGCTGGAGCTGGTTTCTAAGGTACAAAGCTCCGCCGCTTGAATGTAAGGAAACAAAAACAATGTCGCATTTTAAACTTGAGAAAAGTCTTGCATATTTGTACTGTTCCACTTACAATATTTGTTATATGCGTCCCATCCATCCATCTATCTATCTATCTATCTATCTATCTATCTATCTATCTATCTATCTATCTATCTATCTATCCACAATTGATATCTATTGTGTATGTATGTATGTATGCATGTAAAACCCATCTATAAATACATATACATACGCTGGGTCGATTCACTTGACAGTCACTATTCTATTATATGTATTTTCTATCATAGTGTCCACACTCAATATAACAAATATAGATATTGTACATGTGTTTATATATATATATATATATATATATATATATATATATATTATATATATATATATATATATATATGTGTGTGTGTGTGTGCGTGTCTGTCTATGCGTGTTTTATGTTTATTTGTGTGTGTGTATATATATATGTGTGTGTGTGTGTGTGTGGTATAAGAGAAAGATGATATCAAAGAAAATAGATGGAGTAGTTTTTTTCCTGTTAAAACCTGTTGTTAATGTGATGGTGTTGATTGAGTAAATCTACGACCAAAACCATACTAGCTATGACCATCACGTCTTTTTGTAAAGCTAGGATTTTATTGTCCAATATGGTTTTTTTTCTTCCAAAACGAGTACCTCCCTCCATCCCCTCCCCCCGTTGACTCGTGTTATATGTATATATGGTGTTGATGTCCGATATAAAGAAAGGCATTTGGAAACAAAGAAATATGGCTCTTTTTAGAAAGGTATTACTGAAGAAGTAGACTCGTATCTTAGCGTATGTGCGAATCTTTAGAATCTTTTACATTTTCTATTCATTGGAGTGTGGCCATGCTGGTGTGCTGCTCCGAAGGATTTAGTCGAACAAATCGACCCCAGTATTTATTTTTTAAAGACAGATACTTATTCTCTCGGTCTTGTTTGCCGAACCACTAATTTAAGAGGACGTGAACAAACCAGCACCGGTTACCAAGCGGTTGGGGTACAAGCACAGAGACAAAGACTCTCTGTCTCACACCCACACACACATGACGGGCTTCTTTCAGTTTCCGTCCGTCACATCCATTCAGAAGGCTTTGGTCAGCCCGAAGTAATTGTAAAAGACACTTGCCCAAGGTGCCACGTTGTAGGACTGAACCTGGAACCATGTGTTTGGTAAACAAACTTTTTACCACACGGCCATGCGTGCACCTGAATAGAGGGAGATAGCGGGTGGCTTAGGAGTTCGCTTCCCAGTCACAAGAGCCAAGGGTTTCATCCGGCTGAGCGACATTGTCTCTGTCTTTTGCCGTTTCCTTGGATCAACCAAAACGTTGCAAGTGACATTTTGTTGACAAAAACTATGTGGGAAGACCATTGAATGATTCAAAGGTCCAGCCATGTCACATTGTGTGCCAATTGGGACATCATCATCATCATCGTTTAACGTCCGTTTTCCATGCTAGCATGGGTTGAATGGTTCGACCGGGGTCTGGGAAGCCAGAAGGCTGCACCAGGCTCCAGTCTGATCTGGCAGTGTTTCTACAGCTGGATGCCCTTCCTAACGCCAACCACTCTGTGAGTGTAGTGGGTGCTTTTTACGTGACTTGATAAAGAGTACTCATTATTGAATAGGTGTTGCCTCGAGAGATTTTTTTTTTCTAGCTGCTAAATCTTGAAACAGGAGTAGTGCTTATGGCCTTACTAGACTCTTCAAGACAGGTGAAGTTGATGCCATTAATGTATCGTTTAAACTGTTACAGGTAAACAAAAATCTGCAAGATAAACCATGAACAGGAAGTTTTCAAAAGGGTGGTATTTAGGGAAGAAGGACAAGGGATAGTGGTGAGTATGGCGGTAAGGGGAGTGGATTGATTGGACACAAGAAAGGTGATGAGTTGAGGTGATTTGGTCAGGAGGTATCTGAGAAGAGAAGTTATGAGACTAGTCACCCTTGAGGAACAGAGGCCATTATAGTAGTGATAGAGAGGACAGAGAGAGGAGATAGCATGCTTGTGGGCCAGAGATTGGATAGGTCTGTGTGGAGTAAAAGAACAAAGGTCCTAAAATGGTAATAATTTTAGGAATGAGGTCTGAAGAGGGCAATGAGCAATGCTTCTCAGAGAGATGGGTTTATAGCTAGAGCCATGGGTTTCTGCTTGACAGGACTTGGGAAAGAAAGCAGAGAAAAATGGGAGGAGAGAATTCTTCCCCATGGTTATAGAAAGACTAAAGCTGAGATAGAAGAACAATACCCCAATGAGTGGTAACATGACCATTTTGGTGGTGGCCACATGGAAGAGCAGTGGAAAGAAATATGCAATAGGGTATGCTAAAAGAACCACAGACATTTCCCTGGAAGCATCAATGTTGCATGACATCACCAAGAGGAACAATACTGCCAGAAGGTGTCCAAATTGTGATCTCCGTTTGATAGCAGCTGATAAAGGGAATGTACCATAGTGCAAGCTCTATAAGATAATGTTTATGTGTATGTGTTACACACACACACACACATGTATATATATGGTTGGCTCCAGCTCATATCTGAGCATTGGGTTTATCAGTTTCCATCCTGCCTCTTCAGCTGATGTTTGTACTGAAAGTGGCTTTAGAGTCCAAGTTGGTAATTAAAAAGTCGTGGGCAGAACTTGCACGGGATGATCGGTGCAGGTTGAGGATGTTGAAGACACTCCTTTCTTCGTCTGCGTTTTACCTCCTCATTCTGTTGTCTGTTCTGCTTGAAGGAGCTGGCTCCATTGCAGATAGCAGTACTCCAGGCTGTCCTATTCATGGCAATTTGTTCCCATGAGGATGGCTGGATGTTAGCTTGAGCTAAGGTTTGCTTGAGCTGGTATATGTATATATATATATATATATATATATATATATCCTTTCTGATGTAGGCTCAAGGCCTGAAATATTGGGGAGGGGGATGGTCGATTACATCGACCCTAGTGTTTCACTGGTACTTAATTTATTGACCCCGAAAGGATGAAAGGCAAAGTCGACCGTGGCTGAATTTGAACTCAGAACATAGCGATGGGTGAAATACCGCTAAGAATTCCGTCCAATGTGCAAACAATTTTGCCAGCTCACTACCTTCTCACACACAAACACACACACATGCACATTATCACCATCATCATTTAATGACTGTTTCCCATGCTGGCATGGGCTGGACGGTTTGACTGGAGCTGCCAAACTGGAGAGCTGCACCTGGCTCCAATTGGCTGTTTTGGCAAGGTTTCTATGTTGGATGCCCTTCCTAATGCCAACCACTTTACAAAGCGTACTGGGTACATTTTATATTTACATACATATATATGCACATATATTTATATACATATTTATATGCATATGTTCACACACACACACACGCACATGTGTATGTGTGTGTGCAAAAATATTGAAAATATATACATATACAAACACATATGCATATATATATATATATATATATATATATATATATATATATATACACACATACACTGTTTCAACAACTGCCCCAACCATTATCAAATGCTTTCTGTACATTAGTGTACTTACCAATCAGAGCAGAGTAATTTTTTCTAGTTGCTGATTTGACATGAATGACTACATACCATGCCCCATCCCTGATTATTAGCATGCATGATGTGTGTGTGTGTATAGATATTCAGTTTTGTTTATTTATCCACATTTCAAAGTCTGTTGTTATCGTGGATGTTGATGTTGTTATGATTGCAATAAGCAGTTTGTTATGTTATGCTATTATTGATAAGATTTGTGTAAATAATTAAAAATTAACCCATTAACTGCGAAATTAAATCTCATGGTTATTCTAGTAATTATGTCAAATATCTACCCCTCCCCCCCTCCCAAAATTAGAATTGATATTTTCCACTTTGACTATTGCTCTCAACTATGGTCACCATCCAGTGTCAAGTTAATCACAGAACTTGAGGCGATCCAACGAAGCTACACGAAGAAGATAGCCTCTGTGCAGCATATAAGCTACTGGGAAAGACTCAAGAGATTAAGACTCTATTCCTTAGAGCATAGGCGAGAAAGATATGCCATAATATACATCTGGAAGATCCTAGAAGGACTTGTTCCAAACTTTGGCATTGAGAGTTACACAAATGCCAGAACTGGGCGCCACTGCATAGTGCCAAGGACTCCAAATTTGCTGTCAAGATGTAGGACAAGATACTGTGATAGCCTGGGCTTCAGAGGCCTACAGCTCTTCAATATCCTCCCGAAGAACCTGAGAGACCTGCATAGGGTGGATGCAGATGTCTTTAAAATAAAACTGGATCTCTTCTTGTCAGGTGTCCCAGATGAACCAATTTCATGACAGGAGGTGCAGATGAGGGCAGCTGCATCAAACTCTTTCATGCACCAAATGGCAATTGCTAAAAAGCATTCGTGAAGTAAAATCATGTAGCAACACCAAATGGCGGTGCCCCAGCATGGCCACAACTCGTGAGCTGAAACTAGATAAAGATAAAGAAAGATAAAGTCAATAAGCTTGACATTGTCACCATCATTGTTTAATGTCTGCTTTCCATGCTGGCATGGATTGGACTATTTGACAGGAGCTGACCAGCCATAGAGCTGTCCAGGTTCCAGTTGTCTGATTTGGCGTGGTTTCTATGGCTGGATGCCCTTCCTAATGCCAACCACTTTACAGAATGTACTGGGTGCGTCTTACGTGCCACTGGCACGAGTGCATTTATGCGTCACCAGGATGACTGTGTTTTACATGGCACCAGCATGAATGCATTTCATTTGGCATCGGCATTTGCAGAGGATATACCTGTATGTACAGGTGACTGTGAAAAATTAGTTTCAGACAGGACATTTCTCAACAAAAGATTGATTTGTTAATAAAACAAAACTGCTTCTCTGCAGGTAAGAGTAATGAAGTTTCAGATGGATGTATCTGAATTCCATGTTAGATGTTGATGATGATGATATATATATATTATTTGAACATTGCATATATACACATCACTGCTTAATGCTCCCACCCTGTAATCATTTATTGTCCTGTTTTCCATGCTTTCATGCACATCCAGCAGAGCATACAAGCCTCATTCCTTTCTAACCTTCACATGTCCTCTACATTCAGGGCCCTCGTTTCATTTCCATGTAGAATTGCTGTTCATATACGCACATCACACAATCTTCCTTTCACAGAGAGAGAGACCTTTGGTTGCCAACAGAGGTAAAAGCTCTCTGAATTTTCTCCATCCTATTCTTATTCTGGCTATTACACTTTCTGTACATCCTCCCCCACCACTTATTTGGTCCCTTAGGTAGTAGAAATTATCCATTACCTCTAAAGAACCTTCAAGGCTTTTCAGAAAATCAATTTCCAAGTATTTATTTTTTATGGCTCCTGTGCATCTTCCACATACAAACATTACTTTCTCTGATAACCTTCCTATTATTCCACTGCATCTCTTGTGTGTCCATAGCTTCCACTGGGTACATCATATGGAATTCATGCTTTCGCCTTTCCTGCAAATTGAGTAGGACCATTTATCTGAAGGGGTAGGGCCCTGTCTGTTTTCTTGCTTACAGAAACTGTGGTCTTTGCTAAATTAACCATAAGGCCCTTAGATTCCAGACTTTTCTTCCACACCTAGAATTTCTCTTCTAGCTCTGATATAGAATCTGCTATGGGGCCAAGATCATCAGCCTATAGTAGTTCACAGAGGGTGCCGGTCTTGAATTCCTTTGTTATTGCCTGGAGGACAATGATGAAAAGGAGGGGATTGAGGACTGATCCTTGATGAATGCCTACCTGTACACCAATTTCTTCACTGTATTTGTGGTTAACTCTCATCATACTAACAACATCTCTGTACACGGCCTATACAGCTTTCACTAGCCACTCATGTACCCCTAACCTCCTCAGAACCCACAGCAGTGTACTCTATCAAAAGCTTTTTCTAGATCAACAAATGTCAAATATAATGGTTTATTCTTAGCTAAGTACTTCTCTTGCAGTTGCCTGACTGTGAAAATAGCTTCAGTAGTGCTTCTCCCTGGGGGTAAAGCTGAACTGCATTTCATCTAGCCTAATTCTTTTTCTAATTAATTGGGCTATAACTCTCTCCATGATTTTCATTACCAGGTCCAGAAGTTTGATGCCGCTATAATTGCTTCTACCTAAGACTTCTCCCTTACCCTTGTAACAGCTAACTATTATGCTGCTATGCCAGTCACTGGTTATTACATCTCGAATAACCTAATTAACTATGGTGGATAACTAGCCCGTATCCTATCTTCCCAGATATTTTGAGCATCTCAGCAGTGACTCCAGATGGACCAGGGGCTTTCCCTGTTATCTTTAATTGCCTTATGTACCATTCTGTTGTCTACTAGGATAGCTGGTCCCTCTATTGGGTTCACACAAGGGAGACTGCTCTTTATCCCATTCATTCTTCACATTTTATAGTCTTGCATAGAAACTCTTCCATGCCTCTTTTTTATCAGAATCACTAAGTGGAAGCATACCGTTATTTATCTCATTACTGATATGAAGTATCATTAATGCCTTTAATTATCATCATTATAATTAATTACTATTACAATAAACATTGTCTGTTTTTAGTGTTTTGTGTCATCTCAACTGATCTGTATGTGTATTTAATTGCATGTGTATCTGTATATGTGTGTGAATGTATTTATATGTGTACATTTATGCGTATATGTATATGTATTTAAATGTATAATAGTGCAACTTCCTGGTGTTGACAGCCAAGTTGCTGTTGTTGTTGTTGTTGTTGTTGTTGTTTGTCTTGCATTTCACGATGATTCTCTGATGTCCAACCATTAAAAATTCCTGTATTGATCCTTGTGAAGATTTCTGACAACTGTGGCTGTCATGTGCAAGTGAGTGTGGCTTGGCAGCTGGTTCCAAAAGCTTTTACCAATTGTTGTAGGTGCCTATGTAGTCACAGACAGACAGAGGGTGCACTCTTGGCCCTCCCACATGTAACCCTGCTGAACATATAAGGTGTGACAGCAAGAGAGAGAGAGAGACAGACAGACAGACAGAGAATTGCATCAACATTAATGATATTTATTAACAGCTAAATACTTTGGATCAATGTGAAATGGAGTGCCTTGTTTGAACCAATGACCTTATGATTGAGAGTCCAATACCCTAACCGCTAGGTACCCCACTTCACTGCTCAAGGACACAGTGTATCTCTTGGTTCAGGAATTGAACTCTTGACCCTATGATTGTGAGCCCAACTCTATAATCAGGACTGATCTGTAGTTAAACAGATCATAGTTTGATCACAGGTCTGATGAATTAGGACTGATTTGTTTCTGTCCCAAAACTTAGTACATCAAATATTACATGAAGAACTGAAGAGCCTTCCATCCAAGAAACTCCACATCCATGGCCTTCCATATTTCAATATTGTGTGTTCCTGTAAGATGGTCAGCTGGTAGAATCGTTACAGCACTGGAAAAAATGTTTAGCGACATTTATTCTGAGTTCAAACTCCGCTGGGTTTGGCTTTGTCTTTCAGAGTTAAAATAAATACCAGCTAAACACTGAGGTCAATGTGATTCACTTACCCCCTCCCTCAAAATTGCTGGCCTTGTGCTAAAATTTGAAACCAATTTTGTAAATTCCTTTAACCCTTTAGCGTTTAAACCAGCTATATCCGGCCAAATTATTCTACACGTTTTACGTTCAGACTGGCTAGGACTGGCCTCTCCCATCTATCTTATTACATCGTTCTAAAAGTAAACAGTCACAGCAGCAAAATCTCAAAGCAACAAGATAATGCTTGATTATTTCAAAACACTATGAATTAATAAGTATTACATTTGACAGAATAACCTGAATACTAAACAGTTGATACTGTAATTTTGAACCCAGCAAGCTTTACATAAACCGGTGCCTCATAATGAACACTCTAACTAGCCTAGGAGGGCTTCCTATATCTTTGCTTGATCTGATAGAAACAGTAGTAAATCTCTCTCAAATCACATTCTGATGTCCTTCAAAATGCAGGAAACATGGGATAATGTAGTCTTAGATATTGGGTCATCCCGTAAATAATGCAGTTTTTTTATACTTCTTTTATTTTTCAAAATTAAGATAAAGTTCTTTTTCAATCTAAAATATACTCTCTTTCATTCTTTACAATGTTCTTCCATCTATCTGGTAGGCTTATAAAGCCCCTCTTCTAATATTCACTTGACTGTGACAAAAATACTCCTCCAGTACTGTTCTGACCTTGTCTACAGAATTCATATTTTTTCCATCCAAATGGTTTTGAAGACTGCAGAATAAATGATAATCAGATGGGGCAATGTCCGGTGAATATGGTGGGTGAGGCATTGTTTCCCTTTCAAACTGCTCCAGCCTTTGGAATGTCATCCTCACTGTATGGCTAAGCATTATCCTGATGGAAGAACACCTTTTGTCTTGAAACCAAAGTTGGTCATTTTCCAATGGCATGCAGGTGTCTATGAATGGTTAAATGACCAAATCCAAGCTTCTCTGTTAGTTCAACAGTTATGTTGGGATTTTGTTCCACCAGGGTTTGCAGGATGTCCTCAATGAGCTCTGCAGATCTTCCAGCACGAGGCTCATCTTCTAGGCTGTAGTTTCCAGTTCGAAATTTCTAGAACCACCATTGACACTGGCTTATGCTTATTGTCTGATCCCCATATACTGCATTAATATTCCTCACACTTTCTTGAACTCATAAAGCAAAATATGTTAAATATGCTCCTTTGTTGCTTCCATTATAGCTTTGAAAAAAAAAATAACTGTTAAAATCGGCCTGCACTCTTCAAAACTTGCACTAAGAATAAGGACAAGGTAAATTTACTACCTGCTTTTATAGCAAGTTGATGCAGGTAGTTTATCCTGTTCCCCTCCAGCTTTTAGTTCATGCAATTGAAAAAACCGCATTATTTATGGGATGACCCAATATATTTTCTGAATGAAAGATAGGATGGTGTTGTCACTGCAATTCTAACAACCTCCTTGTTCTAAATAGTTCTTCATAAGCTGTGAATGACACACACTGATAAGACAGGATAGAAAACAAATTGCTTTCCATCAACACTCTTGTATGAATGTCATTGTATGTGTTTCCTTTGTAGTGTTTCAATCAACCACTCCTGTATTCTATGGTAAAGTGGCTAGTATAAGCAAAAGTTTGGGGAGGAAAATATCTGTCTTAACCCTTTCATTACCAACTCGGCTGAAACCGGCTCTGACTCTGAGTACAAATGTCTTGTTTTCATAAGTTCTGAATTAAAATCTTCTTTGCTATATTTAAAATAATTGAAAGAAACACAGAGCATCTCAAAATAAATACAGTAACAAAAGGGTTAAATGTAAATGGATTTTTGAAGAAACCATTTAGGCTCATTTTATGCTAATTATGCTTGCTTGATTAGCATAGCCTGAGATGGATGGTGACGTGAGATAAAACAGAAAGACAAAGAAAAAGGAGGAAGTGATGAAGGCACAGCAGATATATTTGCTGAAAATCTAGAACAGTGTTCAGTCTGTTGATAGTTTAGATCTATCAGTGAATAATAGGACAGTTGTACTGAATCTTACAACAAAGCAAATCAATAATTCTCTTGGGCGTTCATTTATTTATATATGAGAAATTATGAGTAACCAGCTTGAGACGTACACCACAAAAACATGGCTGTGTCTTTTATAAGATGCTCACTTGGCAGCCTCATAGGATCTGGTTTGATTCCCATTGTGGAACTTAGGGCAGCTGTCCCACATTCTAGCCTCAATTATGGCCTTGTGAATTGGAAGTTCATTGGATAGACTCTGCCTGCTTTCGGATGGTAGAATTAATCTAACTATTTTAACATCATCACTACCTGCTCCTTGGTCGCCCTTAGCAGGGTCCAGTCTGTTGTAAGCGTTTAGGAATGGTCTTGATAAGACAGCCTTGAAGTTTCCTTTTCCCCCATCAATTTGGGGTGTTATGCAGAAGATAAGGGGAGAGCCATGTTTCTTCCGTTAACTAAACCAAACAACAAAATAAAAACAAAAATAAAAAAAGGTCCTCTTGACAAGTCTTGAACCCTGCATCTGCTGATCAACTGCACAACTGATATCATCGAATGCTGTTTTACATTAAAATCTTAACATTTATCATCTATCATCATCATCATCATCATTATTATTATTATTATTATTATTATTATTATGGCAGCAAGCTGGCAGAATCGTTAGCACACTAGGCGAAATGCTTAGCGGTATTTCATCTGCTGCTCCGTTCTGAGTTCAAATTCTGCCAAAGTTGACTTCGCATTTCATCCTTTTGGGATTGATTAAATAAATACTAGTTAAGTTAATGGTGTTGAAATATTTGACTAGCCTCCTCCCATAAAAATTTCAGGCTCTATCCCTACAGTAGAAATTATTATTATTATTATTATTATTATTATTAAGGTGGCGAGTTGGCAGATTCGTTAGTATGCTGGGTGAAATGCTTAACAGTATTTCGTCTGCCACTACATTCTGAGTTCAAATTCCAACGAGGCTGGTTTTGCCTTTCATCCTTTCAGGGTCAATAAATAAAGTATCAGTTGAACACTGGGATTGATGTAATCGACTTAGTCCCCTCCCCCAAATTTCAGGCCTTGTGCCTATACTAGAAAGGATTATTATTATTATTATTATTATTATAAGGCGGTGAGCTGGCAGAGTCGTTAGCATGCTGGACTAAATGCTTAGTAGTATTATGTCTGTCACTACGTTGAGTTCAAATATCACTGAGGTCGACTTTGTCTTTCATCGTTTCAGGGTTAATAATAAATTAAGTACCAGTTATGCAGTGGGGTCGATGTAATCGATTATCCCCCTCCCACAAATTTCAGGCCTTGTGCCTATAGTAGAAAGGATTATTATTATTATTATTTATTATTATTATTATAATTCGGGTGGTGAGCTGGCAGAATTGTTAGCATGCTCAGGGATAATGCTTAGCAGTATTTTGTCTGTCGCTATGTTCTGAGTTCAAATTCTGCCAAGATTGACTTTGCCTTTCATCCTTTCGGAGTTGATAAAATAAGTACCAGTTGAGCACTGGGGTTGATGTAATCAACTCGTCCCCTCCCCTAAAATTACTACCCTTGTAGCAAAATCTGAAACCTTTATTATTATTATTATTATTATTATTCAGTAGTATATTTTTTATAGCGTGCTTTCACTTCACTACCGAGCGCAGCTCTGTGTGCCTTGGGTATGTGCTGTGATTTGTTGTGATGCTCTGATGGTTATTGTATGGAAAGTGTTCTGCATAGGATGTGTGCAGTGCCTAGTAGTGCAATTTTCTGTATGGTGTTTTTGTTATGTATTTGTCTGAATATTTATTATTATTGTTATTATTGTTATTATTATTATTATTGTTATTATTATTATTATTTATTATATTAACAATTAATGAATGCATTAGCATCATTGTAGTTTAAAGGTTATCTTAATTGTCAAGACATAAAACGATTGTGCGATATAACTCTCCTATGTGTAGTTAACTAACACACCACAGACTTTGACCTAGATGAGGAGTTGAACTTAGCTATTGCTAGCTTGTCTGAAACGCTAACTAAATATCTATCTCTCTCTTCAATTATGCACATATTTTCTGGACTGTTCCATTGAGAATTAATTGCCCTCTCCAGAGAGACAGAGCTGTGTTTGTAATAGGAAGTGGACTCTTAATTCTTTAGTGTCTGGCTGAGACTCTGGTGATGACGTGGCTACTTGTAATGTTATTCCTTATGCGGTTCACTATAACGCTGAATTGTTTGCTCAGGCACGATGGAAGAAGAGTGTTCTAGTTCACTTGAAGCATTGCAGTACAGAAATAGAATGAAATGAGAAATAAAGAAAGCTTCTAACAATACAGAAAGTTTTTTAAATCCTTTATATTTTGGGCGCAAAGGCCCATCTTCATTTCTTTGACAGTATTCGTCTGAAGATAGGTTTTTGTGCCCAAAATATAAAGATTAAAAAGAAAATTTCTGCTTTGTTCGAAGCACTCCTTATTTCTTTTTTTGTTCATTATTCTGCTACCGAATTCTTTATTTCAGTCATGTGACTAAAGGAAGGTTTTTAGACTGAATTAATCTTGGTTCATTACTGTTAATGGATGATAGATAATTATCTACCTTGAAAGGTGCAGGGATAGCTGTGTGTTTGTGGTGGTGGTGGTGGAGGGCTGCCGGCATGGCTGGGTGATAAGACATTTGCTTCCCGATCATATGGTTCTGGGTTCAATCCCACTCTGTGGTACCTTGGTGTTTGAGAAACAAAACTTCTTACTACACAGCAGCCAAGCCTGCTCCTACGTAAAAAAGGATCAAAACCCTAACACTATAAATCATCAAATCTATCTGTCACTTCTTCATCTTAAAAATAATAATGGCTTCTGACTGGCAAACTTCAACAGTTTTGTTAGGGAAGAATTTGGTCAATTGAATTGAGTTGCAGATATTTTTATAGACTCTGAAAAAATAAAGAGCAAAATGAAGTACTGTATGATTTGAGTGAAGAATTTCAAGACACAAAACTCAATCATTGTAACTCACCAAATCTGTTACACCCCTGACACCGCCCCATATCTTCTCTGAGTTCAAATGCCACCAGGGTTGACTTTGCCTTTTATCCTTTCGAGATCAATAAAATAAGTACCAGTTGAGTACAGGGGTTAATGTAATCGACTATCCCCCTCTCCCAAATTTCTGGCCTTGTGCCTAGAGTAGAAAGGGTTATTTACAGTACTTATGTGCTTTGAGATTCAATTTCAACCAAAAAAGAATAATTTCATTTTCTCTCACACACACATTCACACACACGCACACGCACACACACACATACATACATACATACATACACATACATACATACATACATACATACACACACACACATACATATACATACACACACATACATATACATACACACACACATACATACACATACACACGTACACACACACACACGTACACATACATACACACACACATACATACACACATATACATACATACATACATATACATACATACATACACAAAGTATAGAAATTCATTTGATGCCAACAATGGCATAAATGGGTGTGACTGTTGAAATGTGTGTGCTATATACACTGGAGATGTATCATATATCTATGTATATATATATACATGGATGTAGATGTCTATATGTGAATGTGTTCTCATTTTATGACCATTTTCTATGCTGGCTTGGATTTGAAATGACACACACACAGAAGATGTGTATGTGTGCTTAGCACACAAGTATAAAAAGTTTCTCTGAAACAAGATACTGCAGCTGGTGCTGTTCTGCATTTACTCTTTACTCTTTACTCTTTTACTTGTTTCAGTCATTTGACTGCGGCCATGCTGGAGCACCGCCTTTAGTCGAGCAAATCGACCCCGGGACTTATTCTTTGTAAGCCCAGTACTTATTCTAACGGTCTCTTTTGCTGAACCGCTAAGTGACGGGGACGTAAACACACCAGTATCGGTTGTCAAGCAATGCTAGGGGGACAAACATAGACACACAAACACACACACACACACATATATATATATATATACATATATACGACAGGCTTCTTTCAGTTTCCGTCTACCAAATCCACTCACAAGGCATTGGTCGGCCCGGGGCTATAGCAGAAGACACTTGCCCAAGATGCCATGCAGCGGGACTGAACCCGGAAACATGTGGTTGCTTAGCAAGCTACTTACCACACAGCCACTCTTGCGTATAAATTATAAATGTTATACATCATTTTCCGAGGGTGGAGCACCATCCAAGTGTGATCGTTGCCAGAGCGGCCAACTGGCTTCCGTGCCAGTGGCACGTAAAAGGGCACCATTCGAGCGTGATCGTTACTAAAGTTGCCTTCCTGGCACCCGTGCTGGTGGCATGTGTAAAAGAATTCGAGCGAGGCCGTTGTCAGTACCGCCCGACTGGCCCCCGTGCCGGTGGCACGTAAAAAGCACCCACTACACTCTCGGAGTGGTTGACGTTAGGAAGGGCATCCAGCTGTAGAAACTCTGCTAAATCAAGATTGGAGCCTGGTGCAACCATCTGGTTTGCCAGCCCTCAGTCAAAATCGTCCAACCCATGCTAGCATGGAAAGCGGACGTTAAACGATGATGATGATGAAGATGTGTATATATATATATATATATATATATATATATCTTTTTAAATGAAGGCACATGGCTCAGTGGTTAGAGTATCAGGCTTACAATTTTGAGGTTGTGAGTTCGATTCCTGGATTGTGCTACGTCACTGGTGCTAAGCTGTAACAGCCTTTCCCTTGGATGGCATCGGTGACGTGGAGAGGGGAGTCAGGTATGCATGGGTGACTGCTGATCTTCCACAAATAACCTTGCTTAGACGTGTGCCTTGGAGGGGAATCTTCTAGGAGCAATCCCATCATCATTCATGACCGAAGGGGATATTTTACGTTTTTTTTTCACTTTATATAAATGTGTGTGCGTGTGTGTATATGTGTGTGTTATGTGCTTGTTCTGTATAACACATCTCCAGTTCCACTCTCTTCATTGTGTTACAATATAAACCTAAAACTCTCAAATATGTAAATTCCAAGATCTGTCTCAAATGTTTTTGTAAAATTTTACCATTCTCTCCATTTCACATTTCAGGGTCTCCTCTACACGGACGACTGTGAAAGACTGTTTAATAAAGATTATGCCTATACTGTAAGTTTTTCAAAACTGTCAACCTATTTCTCACTAATTAATTGGAAGTCATTAAACAATAATTAATCCAAGCTCTGACGGTTCATCAAATTTCAGGCTTTGGATTTTCTTTTACTTCATTTCTAGCAATAAAATTCTGTTTGTTCTTGCTAGACATTTCACTTAATCCTGATTATGGGGATTAGAAATATTTTTTTTGTTTGTTTCCTGCGAAAATATGATGCAAACATTGCAAGTGAGATGTGTCAACTGTCTTGTCGAAGCATAAGTAGTGGGGGGGGGGGCTGATTTAATTTCCACTGGAATATATATATATATACAGGCACCCATGCCAACCCCCTTTGCTTGCGAAGACATGTTGGGGCAAGCGAAATCGAAATCGAATTGAACCAGCCAGGATCCCTGGTCTGGTGGTACGTAAAAAGCACTATCCGACTCGTGGCCGATGCCAGCACCGCCTCGACTGGCTTCCATGCCGGTGGCACATAAAATACACCAATCCGACCGTGGCCGTTGCCAGCCTCGCCTAGCACCTGTGCAGGTAGCACGTAAAAAGCACCCACTACACTCACGGAGTGGTTGGCGTTAGGAAGGGCATCCAGCTGTAGAAACATTGCCAGATAAGACTGGAGCCTGGTGCAGCCTTCTGGCTTCCCAGATCCCCGGTCGAACCGTCCAACCCATGCTAGCATGGAGAACGGACGTTAAACGATGATGATGATGATATATATATATATAAATAAATATGTAAATGGATGAATGAATTATCCTTTGTTTACCGTTAACATGGAAAATTCAATAAACAGTTACCAGGGTAGCAAAATTCACGCAAGAAACAAGGATGTAGCGACCTATTCAAAGGTAGAAACTCTGGGTTAATGTGCAGTAATTTGTGTAGTATAAGTAAATAAATGGAGTTGAACGCAGATGCTATTCAAATACTTTTACTTTCGCCATATGTTTCTAAGACAACATTGGTTTTATTCCACTCTCTTCATTGTGTTACAAAATAAACTAAAACTCTCAAATATGTAAATTCCAAGATCTGTCTCAAATGTTTTTGTAAAATTTTACCATTCTCTCCATCTCACATTTCAGGGTCTCCTCTACATGGACAACTGTGAAAGACTGTGAAATAACTCCATTTATTTACTTATATATAACTGTGTATATATATATGTATATGAATATATGTATATATATATATGAATATGTATATGAATGTGTGTATATATATATATATATATATATATATATATATATACACACCCCCACATATACATAATCATCATCTGTTGCTGTATCGTGTATCTAAGAATTTCAATTTCGTCTTCACTGAGCAGTTCTTTCATGTTGATGACATTATATCATCGTTTAACGTCCGTTCTCCATGCTAGCATGGGTTGTTGACTGAAAATGTAAATTCCCACATGAACATGTGGGATCAAAGATGGCCATGAAGAGTTGGTAGAGAGCATGGTTATCGTTGTTAATGTTGCAACTGGCATCCTTTATGCTTTTTTTCTCCAACTTTATGATCCTTTTTTTTCAGGTGATCCCCAACTTGAATGGAGAGTTGTGTTGCCATTACCCTTACAAGGTGTTCGTGTTGGAATATGAGAAGCAGATGGTCAGCAATAGAGATTTGTCCAACGGCCAAGACTCAGATGTGTAAGTTTTGGATCACTCTTAACAACAACGTCAACAGCTAGCTAGAGTATATCTTTATATATAAAAGTCAAGTTGTGTGTCTGTCTCCTACGATTTAGATTCCTAACTACTCCCACATTTTGCGGTGCAGTTTAACCAAAACCAGGTATCTTATAGTCGTGATTCATATCGAGCCCTTCTGGGTATTAGCGCGCATCTACAATGAGTCTACGATTTAAAAAAAAATTTACCATCATTTTTTTCCATTTTTAATGCATTTTTTCGCTATTACATAAGGGAAGTAACTCTCTAAAAATGTCTACGATGAGTCAACGATTTAAAAAAAAACTTACCATAATTTTTTTTCCATTTTTAATGCATTTTTTTGATATTTTCTGGCTATAACTCTCTAAAAATGCTTATATAGTTATTTCCCTTACAAACCCGAGCAACGCCGGGCGATACTGCTAGTATATATATATATCATCTCTCTTTCTAAATGTACAGATTCATGAAATGTAGAGGCAAATAAGAAGCTCTAAGTTCATGTGTGTCATCATGATTGCTTTTTTTAATGTTTGCTTTTACATGCTTGCGTGAGTTGGACAAAGTATCTGTGGTACACAGATGCTGATGACAACCAAACAGCTTGAAATGCATTCAGGATTCAGAAACAGGTATAGAGGTTTCCTCTAACAGGCTTTGGCCTCACTGTCTTGACATTTCTGGGTCTTGTCTCTATAACCTTAGAAATTACAATTGTTGTTGTTGTTGTTGCAGATATGAGAACTTATTGGATATCGGGAAGCTGAAACAGTTCTTTTGGGCGGCACGATCAGCCAGATGTCGAGGGCGCTTTGTCGTGCCAGTCATTCTTTTTGAAGGCAAAGTAGGTTTCCTTTCTTTTCCTCTTTTCATCTTCTTTGTCCTCCTTTCATACTCTTGCCAATCTACTGCTACTTCCTCTCTCTCTCTCTCTCTCTCTCTCTCTCTCTAACTAAGATCCTATTCTCTCTAACCATCATCCCTCTCTCTCTTAACCCTTTCGTTACCAACCCGGCTGAAACCGGCTCTGGCTCTGTGTACAAATGTCTTATTTTCAAAAGTTTTGAATTAAAATCTTCCACCAAACCTTAGTCACAATTTATGTTCCTAACACTAGCTGAATGATAACTAAGTTATTTTACTAAATTCTTTGTTATATTTAAAATTAATTGAAAGTAACACAAAGCATCTCTACAGAAATATGGTAACAAAAGGGTTAGAAGCACTCGTGCTGGTGCCATGCAGAAAGCAGTAGTGATGGTGCCACATTAACCATTTTGTTACCAACCCACCTGAAACTGCCTCTGGCTCTGTAATACAAATGTCTTATTTTCATAAGTTTTGAATTAAAATCTTCCACCAAACCTTAGTCACAATTTATGTTCCTAACACTAGCTGAATGATAACTAAGTTATTTTACTAAATTCTTTGTTATATTTAAAGTAATTAAAAGGAACACAGAGCATCTCGAAATAAATGCAGCAACTAAAGGGTTAAACCACTCCCTAGCCACTCACTCTCTTTCTCTCTCTCTCTCTCTACCCCTCTTGTCTTGCCATCTATCTACACACTAATTACCCTTAAAAATATTTATTTTATTGTATTTTACATATATTTTTCTTTCTTTTTTTTTGTGTTTTAATTTAGATTATTTTTTTACATTGTTTCCTTCTGCATTGAAGAGGCTTTTAGTTTGTGTGTGTGTTTTGGAGGGAGAGAGAGAGAGGGAAGGATTGTGTGACTGTATGTGTGTAAGAGAGAAACTGAATGTGACTGTGCCACTGTGTGTGAGAGAGAGAGAGAGAAAAAAACTACGACTCCATTTGTCAGGCTTCCATGCAGTCTTCACCTACCTAAATTCACTGCAACGTTTCTGTCAACCTGAAGCTACAACAAAAGATGCCAGCACCCCCTCCCACTACTACTACTATGATAACAATGGTTACTATGACTAATTTATTCAGCTGTGTAAATTATGACACCCTTCTAACCTACTCTCACTCTTTCTCTCTCTCTGGTTTTAGCAAATCTGTCGATCCGGTACCCTATCCACTGGGATGGAAATGTTCGGAAGAGTCGGAATTGACTTCTTCTTGAGTAAGTATTTTCACTGACTTCTTTGGAACAAAACAAAAACAATTGCAGCATGGAAGGTGGTGTTTATAAGCCATTTAAGAACACACAAAAGGCCATTAGATTCACTTCAACATTTAAATTTAATTTGTGTCAAAATATTTTTGTCACTTTGAAACCACAACCTGTTCACTAACAAAACTTCGTGCTGCATGAGATGCAGTGAACAGGTCACGGTTTCAAACTGAGGAAAATATTTTGACAAATTAAATTTAAATGTTGAAGTGAATCTAATGGTTTTTGTGTGTTTTTAAACGGCTTATAAACACCTTCCACGCTGCAATTGGTTTTGTTTCAGCACACAATCTCAGATCAAGTCACTTGCTATGCAAGTACATCTCCATAAAAATAAAAATGTAAATACCAATTAAAATACTCCTAAAAACCTCAAAGGGTAAATTGTTTGAGTGGGCCTTAGTCGTTGGTAGTACTCAATATTAAGTCGACTGCATGTTAAAGATGAGAATAACCACATTAATATTCGTTGTTTTCAAATTCTTTTATTTCTCTGCAATATTTGCATTTGTGTTCTGGATGTTCTGGTATACAAATTGACATAGCATATAGCGTAAACATATTGTGTAAGCCAGTGCTTCTTAAACTATGGGTCGTGACCCCATTTGGGGTTAAACAGCCAAATGCTGGGGTCGTGAAAATTAAATTCAAACCCTTGAATTTTAGTTTGTGTTATTTCACAAACGCATATTTAATACCAGGGGTCACAAAAAATCTCATGATGAAAAATGGGATCAGGAATAAAAAAAGTTTAAAAAGTGTAGGCGTAGGAGTGGCTGTGTGGTAAGTAGCTTGCTTACCAACCACATGGTTCTGGGTTCAGTCCAACTGCATAGCACCTTGGGCAAGTGTCTTCTACTATAGCCTCGGGCCGACCAAAGCCGTGTGAGTGGATTTGGTAGACGGAAACTGAAAGAAGCCCGTCGTATATATATATATATATATGTATGTGTGTGTGTGTCTGTGCTTGTCCTCCCCAACATCGCTTGACAACTGATGCTGGTGTGTTTATGTCCCCGTAACTTAGAGGTTCGGCAAAAAAGACCGATAGAATAAGTACTGGGCTTACAAAGAATAAGTCCTGGGGTTGATTTGCTTGACTAAAGGCGGTGCTCCAGCATGGCCACAGTCACATGACTGAAACAAGCAAAAGAGTAAGTGCTTGTGTAAACAATCAAACATCACTATCTTGCTAAGTCCTGTTGCATTTCACTTGGAATTTTGGGTTCTCCAAAGTCATCCTAGTGTCAGCCTACCTTTTTTGGAAGTAAATTTTGGACTGAAAAACTTGACTAGTATGCTGGAAAATATTGTCAACTGTTGAACTTCTAATGAATATATAACAAATGCTGTACATTTGTTTAATTAATTAAAATCTGCCAGTCACATGGCATGCATGAGTTTTATTTGAACTTGTCTGTCTTTTGTTTTATATATTGCAATTAAAATAAACGGGCACACACAATTGATTCCATCACTACAGGATCACAGTTGATATTGTTATCCTATCTCGTGCGTTCTGCTGTTGGTTGTGCTTCTGCTTTGGTGAGATAGAAATTTGCAGTTTTTTCAGTTATTTTATCCTTGTTCCTGTACCTGTGCCTATGAAATAAGCAAATTACAAAACTTGACAAATATGCTACGTACACTATGTATACTTGAGAAAGTAAATGTGATAGTTAAAAGTCTTCATTGAATGAAATATCTTGATGATTTATATGTAAAAGTGAAAGCACCTCACCAGAAAAATAACTGTCTGAGTTCCGTGTAGCACCTGAGGTTGTTCTAATTCGAGTGTTCAATATCCAGACTTTTTATAACATTCAGTTAAAACTTCTAGAACTTTCAACAGAACTATTTAGTGGAAAAATTTACAAAACTTACTTTCAAGTCTACCAGTATTTGGTTAGAGAACAACTGATCTTATTGATTGGATCATGTTCATGTAGGCATTAATACCTTTTATGGTGACACAGTTAATTTCTCATAGCTGGCCTTTGCCTTTTATGGCAACATAATTTTTGTTGTGGTTCTAAACTGGAGATCTGAACTTACCAGAAGCCTTACTGCAGAGTAAATACCCTATAAGATTCAAATGGTAAGTATGGAGTGAATACCTTTAAAAGACACAAGGAATAAAGGAGAAGGGTAAATACCCTTAAAAGGATCAAGGGATAAATAAAATTATCTCCAAAAAGCTGAAGGGATAAATAAAATTATGGCTGAGGTCAATCTGTTGTGCCCTCATTCAGTATTCCTAGCCACATAACCCCACTGCTTGGAATTTCACAACATGTACTCTCGGTTATAATATATTGAGGTTTCATAAAAGAACTAATGTAATTCCCCTTCTGATCCTCACTCTTAGTTTTTTTTCTATTTTCACTTTATAGGTTCAGATTCTTCAGCCACAGCTTCTAACATATCAAATTTGGAACAAGGCAAAGATGGACAGAGGTGAGTTTTGCTGTTATTTGTTTCCCCATCCCACTTCAACTTTCTCAAATACCTAGACTCTTTGAAAGGTCAGAGAACTGATAGATGTGTTTTATTACTATTATTTATTATTATTATTATTATTATTCTATGTTTGACTTTTGCTTTATGTCTGTACAAGTTGGCTCCAAGTTTCACCCAGAGACCTCAAGAGACAACAGGTTGGAAGTTCTGTGCCATATATTTGGGTTTTTTTTTTGTTTTGTTTTTTGGTGTTGTACTAGTGAATGTCTAATACATAAAAAAAAAAAGTTTGTTTTAAACCTTGGGATTATATAGAGAGTATTTTGCGTAGGATATGAGCAGTTCCCATGTTATTATTATTATTATTATTATTATTATTATTATTATTATTATTATTATTATTATTATTATTAATAATAATAATAATAATAATAATAATAATAATACTAATACAACTACAAGGGGATCCACCCACAACTACAATGCTATCATTTAATTTTTTTTTTTGTTAAAAGTATTCTTTTCAACTGTCTACAAACACAGCCAGGCTGAAATAATTAATGCATTCTTCCAGGAGTGAATTAAAAAATTCTCAAACTTGATACTACCATGGGTCCCCATGTATAGATTCTAATGGCACAGGGGCCCACTTGCCATTGGGCAAGCTGGCAACCTGGCTCGTCCACCACTGTATATTGATATTTCACAGTATTTTCTGCTCATCAGTACCATATATTTGTCACATTTCCAAAACACACGCACATGTATATGTATGTATGTATATGATCAGATATTCAGTGGAGGAAGGACTGGGGTTATTGATTAATATGAAGACTATGGAGGGATGGTCACATTAAGGGTAATGAGAGTAGGAGAGAATGACATGCTGGGAGTGCCAGAATGAAGGTGGCGCAAAACCACTGAGCGCAAAGAAACAGGGGCCATTATAGTAAAGGCAGAATAGGTGCTGCTCAAAGGGGTTTGCTGTTCTGTTTGTAGTGAGTTTCCTGTCCACCACTGGTCACTATTTCTCCATCTTGATATGTTTCTTTCTCAACACAGTGAGTGGCCCAGCCATGACAAAATCCGAGGACATGACATCAAGCTGCTGAAATATCTCAAAATAAATTATATCTGTGATCTAATGGTGGAGAAGAAGAAAGTGAAATACTACATGCGGTAAGGCAGACACCCTACAACTTCACATTTACACCATCACCACCTTCTTCTTCTTCTTCTTCTTCTTCTTCTTCTTTTCCTTCTTTTCCTTCTTCTTTTCCTTCTTCTTCTTTTCCTTCTTCTTCTTTTCCTTCTTCTACTTCTTCTTTTCCTTCTTCTTTTTCTTCTTTTACTTCTTCTTCTTCTTCTCCTTCTTCTTCTTTTCCTTCTTCTTTTCCTTCTTCTTCTTCTTTTCCTTCTTCTTCTTCTTCTTCTTCTTCTTTTCCTTCTTCTTTTCCTTCTCATCCTCCTCCTCCTTCTTCTTCTTTTCCTTCTTCTTCTTCTTCTTCTTCTTCTTCTCCCCCTCCCTTTTTCCTCCTTTTTCCCCCTTCTTTCCCCCTCCTCCGCCCCCTCCTCCTTGGGAGAGATTTGTAGCGTGTGCAGATTTGTATGTGCAATATTCAAGCATTTGAAACCCATTATTAAGCTGATTATTTACAGCATAAATTAACATAGAATTCCTATGGAGGATTTCAATTAAAAACAGTTTGTCTTACAGAACTGTGAGCAGTCTCAGGTGGGTTGGTATCAAAAGCCTGACTGCACCAATTCTTCCTACCTCTAAATAAAACAGGCTGTCATCATCATCATCATTGTTCGACCGTGGTCGAGACAATGGAATTTACCATGCTGCGCCAGACTTCACGGTCCATCATGGCATTATGGAGGTCCTGTTGCTGGATGCCTGTATCCCTAGAGATTACATCAGGGTAGGAGAGTGTGCGCCCTCTGGTATTGCGAGTAGATGGCTTCCAGAGGAGAAGAGTAGTAATTACTTCTTTTTCAGCTCTACAACAATGCCCAGCAAACTGGACTCTCCTACCTTTCACAGGAGATGACACAGGTGGTAGTTTCCCATATATTTGCATTTTGGTTGGATGGCGCTTCCACGAGAGATTTTGAGCTCTCATAAAGAGGCGAGTGTAGGTCCCATCAAACCGCCTCTCAAGCTTCTTTGATAACGTCCAGGTTTCTGAACCATATAGTAGAATTAGTTCGACTGTGGCTTTGAATATTTCAAGTTTGAAGTCTCTACTTAGATTTGATGACTAGATCTTATGCATGTCATTACAGGCTGCCATAGGATAACCCTCCATTTATTAATCAAACATCAATTCTCTTAAAGACTCTTTTTTCTGGTTTTATTTTCAGGGTGGCCTCTTCCGAGAAAGTTGACAAGGAAAGTCGCTATTCCGATTTCTGTCTTTTGTCTCTTCCTTATCCTGGTAAGTGTAGCTGCTTCTTCTTTTTCCTCATCATCATCATCATCATCTACTTGATGATGTTGATGTCACTGTTTCTGTTGTTGGTTTTGTTTGTTTGCTGTGACTGCTATTTGTGTTGTTAATTGTTGTTTAGCCCCAGGCCAATCCAGATGGAATAGACTTATGGTCAGGTGGTAAGTAGCTTGCTTACCAACCACATGGTTCCGGGTTCAGTCCCACTGCGTGGCACCTTGGGCAAGTGTCTTCTATATACCTCGGGGCGATCAAAGCCTTGTGAGTGGATTTGGTAGACGGAAACTGAAAGAAGCCCGTCATATATATGTATGTGTGTCTGTGTTTGTCCCCCCAACATCGCTTGACAACCGATGCTGGTGTGTTTATGTCCCCGTAACTTAGCAGTTTGGCAAAAGAGAATGATAGAATAAGTACTAGGCTTACAAAGAATAAGTCCTAGGGTTGATTTGCTCGACTAAAGGCGGTGCTCCTGCACGGTCACAGTCAAATGGCTGAAACAAGTAAGAGAGTAAAAGAGAATAACCCTAACCATGCTGTCTCTATTATTTTAAGACATCATGTGATAACAGGACCACATTCCTCAATTATTCCTCATTTTTCTTAAAACAACAGGGCATGATTTGAGAGAGATTCAGCTGCTATTTCTAGCAGCTTAGCTCAAACGACTGCTAAGAGCCCTCTCTTAACTGGTTTGTGTTGTTGCAACAGTAGCAGCAGCAGTACTTATTTTATTGTTCTTCTTATAATTGTTGTTCTTGTGGACCAAAATGGTCACAACTTTAATCTTACCAACACCATCATCACCACTACCACTGTCACCACGACTACTACTGCCACTAGCACCACCACCACCACCACCACCACACCTTATGCTTTTCCTTGCTCAGTGGCACCGTTATAAATGTTGTAGTAGCATGGTCGGTAGTCTAGTTATTTCAAGCTCACTTAACCCTTTAGTGTTTAAACCGGCCATATCTGGCCCAAATATTCTACATGTTTTATATTCAAACTGGCTAGATCTGGCCTCTCACACCTAACCTACATTGACATTCTAAAAATACCATCCGAGCGTGGCCGTTCGCCAGCCTCGTCTGGCACCTGTGTCGGTGGCACATAAAATCACCCACTACACTCTTGGAGTGGTTGGCGTTAGGAAGGGCATCCAGCTGTAGAAACACTGCCAGATCTGACTGGCCTGGTGCAGCCTTCGGGCTCCCCAGACCCCAGTTGAACCGTCCAACCCATGCTAGCATGGAAAGCGGACGTTAAATGATGATGATGATGATCATTGAAACCTCAAATGCATGATTAATTCAAAACAATTTGAGTGAGAAAGTATTACATTTAACAGAGCAATCTGAACACTAAAGAGTTAAGCCATTCTATTTCATGACAAAAAAAATTCTTCGATAATTTCAGGCTGTGAATTTTTTAAGGAATGGAAGGAGCACGCTTATTGCGGACAGGAAGTTAAATACGACTGGAACCAAGTAAGTAAAATAGTTGTCATTGTCTGTTAATGAATAGTGATTGAGGTTACAGGAGTAATTATGGTTGCGTGGTAAGAATTCTGCTTCCATAGCACATGGTTCTAGGTTCAGTCCCACTGTGTGACACCATGGGCAAGTGTCATCTACTATCGTCCAAAACCAACCAAAGTTTTGTGAACGGCAAATGAAGAAGCTTTTCACCACCACCAACACCACCACCACCACCATATGTCTGTTTTTCATGTTGGCATGGGTTGGACGGTTTGACAGGATCTGATGAGACCAAAGGAGTGCATCATACTCCAGTGTCTTTAGTATGGTTCCTATGACTGGAGGCCCTTCCTAATGTCCAACCACTTTACAGTTTGTACTGGGTGATTTTTTTTTTTTGGTGCCACCAGTACTAATGAGGATGCCATGTAGCTTGCAAGGCTCTATCATGTATATATATATATATATAATATATATATATATATATATATATATATATATATATATATATACATGGCTGTGTGGTAAGAAGTTTGCTTCCCAACCACATGGTTCTGGGTTCAATCAAATTGCATGCACCTTGGGCTGGTTTCTTCTACTATAGCCCCAGGCCCACCAAAGCCTTGTGAGTAGATTTGGTTGACAGATATTGAAAGAAGCATGTTGTGTGTGCGTGTTGGCGTTAGGAAGGGCATCCAGCTGTAGAAACACTGCCAGATCAGACTGGGCCTGATGCAGCCTTCTGGCTTCACAGACCCCAGTTGAACCGTCCAACCCATGCTAGCATGGAAAACGGACGCTAAATGATGATGATGATGATATATATATATATATACATACACATACACACACACAATTTTTCAAGCAAGGGATCTTTTATCCCACACATCTTTGAAGGCATAAAACTAGTAAATAATCTGTTGGCGGAGTAAATGACAAACATGCATATTCATGTATATATGTATGTATGTATATATGTGTGTGTGTGTGTTTGCCTTAGTTTACATTGGTGCTTCTCTGAAAGTCATTGAGCTAAATGCAGCAGCATTTTGTCATTTACTCTGCCAACAGATTGTTTACTAGTTTTATACCTTCGAAGATGTGTGGAATAAAAGATCCCTTACTTGAAAAACTTGTAAGGATCAGTGCCAGGAAGGGTGTCTGGTGGAAAAGCAATGCCTCCTTGATATATTTGTCTAACCCTTGCAAGCATGGAAAAAACAGACATTTTCCAGTGACCATGTTAGAAATTACACTACAGAGTATCTTCCTCCGCGTCCATCTTCTTAAACAATATCTTATATTAAACTGTTTCTGCTGTTATAACTGTATTATACACCATCACCACAAGATAATTTATCAGTCACTTAATGCTGGCAGGATAGGTTATTATACTAATATCTAACATCTTGGTTTGATGTTTGTATTGAGAAATAATCCTATGATTCAAAGTATATATATATAATAATAATAATAATGAAATTATTGCATAAAGTGCTCAGGTGCACCACAACTTGTCAAAAGTGCATATAAAGCATATGCAGTAATGTACAAATGTCTGGGAAGTGAACAGTGTATGAGTCAGATACATGCTTGCGTGTGTATGGAGGGGAGAAAATCAGGTGTAGTGTTGGCGAATCTCAGGAAGCATGGAAGTTTTGAAGGATGCAGTGCTCCGACAACTAACAACTGATACCGGCAGTTTGTTCCATGCTTCAGCAACTCTTAGCGTGAAAAAATGTTTCCGAAAGTCATGGGAGCTGTGCTGTTTTCTGACTTTGTAAACATGACCACGGGTGTTAGACATGTGGAGTTTGAAAAGATGCTCAGAGTTATTGTTTGTAAGATGGTTAATAATTTTATGGGTGTCTGCCAAGCCAGCTGCCAGACGTCGGAGTTTCAATGTATCCATGCCCAGGGAAGTAAGGCGTTCAGAATATGTGTGTATATATAGTACGTTTGTCTAATTGTTGTCTCCTCACTATGTAGCTCCAATCCTGTTTTCATGTATTTATTTTACCTTTCCCCAATTTTGTTTCTAACTCTAGCCCTCCATTGATGCTGCTTTAGATATTCCAAACGAACTCTATTCTTTAACTGATGTTCACTGGGAGTTCTATAAGGTATGTCACAATTGTCTGGATTTTACATTTCTTGGGGAAGGGAACTGGCCTGTTTTTAAGTTATAAATCTTACGTCTTGGACTGTAAATCTACCTCAGGTGATAGCCTTCCACCTGAGGTAAGCTTATTATTTTGGACGGTAAGTGCAATGCTAACATTTTGGGTGGTAGATCTGTCCTTCTGTGTCTATAGCACTCTGTTGAAAGTATTTAAATTTGGTTCCGTAATATCCTGACTTTACTACAACATCAATGTTTTAGTTTCAACACACAATATCAGGTCAAATCCCTTGCCAAACAGGTGTAACTCTGAATAAATCTTGTTCTTCAAAAATCCTTTTAATCCCATCTATTGTTTTCATTCAGTTCTTCTTCTCTGCATTCTTCATTTCTGGAGCATGACAAAAAGAAAGCATTAAACAATAAAAAAATAACTAAAAAGACAAAAAAAAAAGATGTGTCATTTGGTCCTTTTATATATATATATATAGAAATTATTTAAGAGAACAACTTGATTTTCTCCTTACAGGACTGGGATCTACTTTTGTTGACCAAGAACTATTTTAAACTGCTCATATCACTTATTAGAGAAGGTTTGTAAAACTATTTTCGCTTCCCATTCTTTTCCTCCTTCACTCTTACTCTCTCTCTTTCTCTATCCCTGTTTTTCTATAATAACCTCACAGCCCCTCTCTGCACTGGGTCTCTTTTCTTAGTCCTTTACATCTAATTCTCTGTCAAATTTTGTATTTCCTCCTCCACCACCACACTCAACTACATTTTACACAATGCTACTTTTCTGTTCAACTGTTTGTTGTATGAACAGGAGATAATACTGTTGCAAGTGTTCAAATCTGACTACTGGTTACCCTCCTCGTCCCTGCACTGACCTACAAATATTCATGTTGGCATTTGTCCACAACAGTCTCATTAAGTATAGGACTGTCTTATAAAAAAAACAAAAAAACCCACTACTCAACACTTTTCTTCCCAATTCTCCAGTCTCTCTTACATAGACATTGAGTCCCGTCCTGTTTTTGGATGAAATATATTTTCCTCTAGCAATATTATAATTCCTTCTGCAGATATATTTTCTTCATCACCATCATGATCATGATCACCATCACCCCTGCTACCACCATTGTAATCATCATCATTTTATGTTCCTTTTCTATGCTGGCATGGGTTAGATGTTTGACCTGAACAGATGAACCCAGGAGCTGTGCTGAACTCCAATGTCTGCTTTGGCATGGCTTCCATAGCTAGTTACCCTTCCTAATGCCAACCTCTTCACAGAATGTACTGGGTGATTTTTTTTCTTTTCATGGCACCAGCACTGGTGAGGTCACCAAGTACTTGCAAGACAAGATCCCCATCAGTTGAGTTGGGTTCAGTATTGAGGGATATAAAAGTATGATAGGAGGGAAGAGCAGGCCTCTTTCTTAAGAGGTGAATACATAGTTCCCTATCTGGAAAGAGAGAGAGAGATATTTGAGATTAAAGTACAAGGTCAATATGAGAGACAGAAATAAGATATATTTTCTTAAGACATTGTATTTTCTTCTCTAGCAATTACATATTTTCCTCTGCAGAAATTATATAAACCCAATCTTTTCTTCCTGAAACCATCAATTTTGTTCCTCTTTTTCCAACCAACAACTTACAAAAATTTCAAGCCAAACCTCAACTAGAATACCCAGACATCTATTCTTGAAGCTGGACAAGGGAGAAGGGTGCAACATTACTCTGTTAACTGCTTCGTATATAATTGTAACGTGAAAGGATCTATCATCGAAGCACTGGTAGGGTGTCGAGATCCTTTCTAGTCACATACAAAATTCTTGCAGAAAACAAACAGACGAAACTCAGGTTAAAGGTGAACAGACAACTTGGTTTATTGATTCATGGTTGTACGTTGTCTGATGGGGGAATAGACAGCCTCTGAGATACTGCTGGTGTTGGTCGTTGAGGTTGGTTGAAGTTGGTTGAAGCTGGTGTGTGGCTGTCAGAGCCAGGAAAACCGTGACCGATCGCAGTGCTGTCTTGAGCCGAAGAGAGAGATTTGAGGTTCGCGGGCTCGAGAGATGTTTTCCCGCACATGCGCATGGGGAAGACTTCCGGTGGCCACCCGGAAGTAGTCCCATTCTGCGCATGCGCGCCGAACCCTACACAGTAGCATCACTACATAATAAACCATTGCATATCACAGTGCACAATATTGGTCATTTATTAGACAGAACCATGGTTTATATAATGCATTGTTATTTACTATATGTTTGCCATTGACCTGTTCGGCTACTGCTAACCAAGGGTTAAACAATAACAGTCATACTATCCATGAATGTAATATCTTTGTTTCAGTGTTTTATTTTTCTCTCTTTATCTTTTGTAGGGTCTTCAGGAATCTTGGTCCATTGTATCTCTGGATGGGATCGAACCCCTCTCTATATTTCCTTACTTCGTCTTTCATTGTGGGCTGATGGTGCCATACATCAGTCCCTTAAGCCAGAAGAGATACTTTACCTCACCATAGCATATGACTGGTATCTGTTTGGGTGAGAAATGTTTTTTTTTTTTGTCACAATTCAGCCCTCAAGTCAGTGTAATGTAGGGACTAGGATTTACAAAACTACACTAGTTCTGTTGGGGGTCATAATCATGTTCAAAGTTATCCCTTGCTTACAGACAAAGACAAGCTGTCCTTCAGACAAATTCACTCCAGAAACTATGGCTCAGTCTATTGAAATTGTCTCCCTTCTTGACAGGGAATTATCTCCCTCTTTTTCTTAACAACAACAACAATTGCAGCTAATTTTTTCCTTTTCTTTCTCTGACTGAGAGATGGATTTCTTCTTTAAGCCTACGCATTTGAAATGTGTTTCACCACGTCACACCACGCCAGGAATTTCTGTCCTGCATTAGAGTTTGGTAGATCCTCAATTTAATGTTGTGTGTCTATTATCAACAGCCTAAATGTAGTGGAATGATCAGGTGTTCATCATTATAGTAGTAGTCTGCATACCCTACTCCATGTCGAACGGTGGAATGTGTCAGTTAATCTCCTATTTGGTTTGTCCTTGTTCCATGACATGTTTGCAAGGTTTCTTGTGAAGCCTGGTGTACAGTGCACCAAGGTGATCTTGTGACCCCTTCTTGATAGTCTTTGCTTTTGGTTCCATAGAGAAGAATGCTCTCAACATACTCCCTAAAGAAAACAAGCCTTGTTTACTTTGAAGTATTTTATAGGCAGATATTTCGAAGCTCATTACAGGGACTCCAGGCTTGTCCCTTGCACGTTAAGAAGTTCTTCTTACAGTTAGCAACGTAGGACCCAAGAATTTATTGCATTGACATTCAGTACATCACTCTTCAACTTCATTATCCAAATCTATGTCACTGGCTCCTTTCAATTATTTCTATTAACCATTATTATTATAAAGGTGACAAACGGGCAGAACTGATGGCATACTTGATGACATTTTCTCTGCCTTTACATTCTGAGTTGAAATTCCATTGAGGTTGACTTTGCCTCTCATCCTTTCAGGGTCGATGAAATAAATATCAGTTGAGCATTTGAGTTGAAGTAATTGATTTGGTCCCTCTCACAAAATGTCAGGCCTTGTGTCTACTATAAAAAGGATTATTATTATCATTATTTAGTGGGAGAGCAGCGTATGCCATCAAAGTGACACTGGGATGAAATATACGAAGTCCAGTATACCCATCATGACCACTCTTCTGATAAGGATACACCAGGTACACGCATCAAAACCGTATGTGCATGACATGGTGACCTTGTATCATGATAATCAGTGCATGACCTTGCAGCTGGGGCCCAGTTAGAATTTTCTTCAGGTCGAGTAGCCCATCCCACTCAAAAGGTCCCTGAATAAGGGTTGTTTAAGGATGTTGAATGAAACACCCATGTTTCCAAAGGTGAATTACCCAAACCCCAAAATATTCCCTTTCAACACATGGCTATGATGCTCCCCCACTACTTCTGCTCATGATCAGAGATGCACATATCGTCAGCCACTAAAGGACATGCTCAACTGGTTACGGTCAAACAACTGACAAGCAAATCTGTAGTATTGAGCAGAATATTTGCTGTAGCCCATCATTTATATCAAGACAAAACAATGTACATGATAACACTTTCAATCAGTTAAGATCAGCAGCCACGAGAGCCACTGCTTGGTACTGCATGATTATTAAGATGGCAAGCTGGCAGAATCGATAGCATGCCAGCAAAATGCTTAGTGGTATTTCATCCATCTGCAGGTTCTGAGTTCAAATACCACTGAGGTTGACTTTGCCTTTCATCTTTTCGGGAATCGCTAAATTAAGTAGAGAGGATTATTGTTATTATTATAATATTCCTGTATATATCTTCTTTGTCTTTCATTGTAGGCACTGTTTACCTGACAGAATCGATAAAGGAGAAGAGGTATGGGATTGCCAATATTAATTCTTTTATTGAATATTTGTTGAACACACATCTCACATGATTCAATGTATTGTTATACTAAATGGTTTTTTGAAGTATTGGCACTGCTTACCTCCAGCCTCCAGTTGACACCTTTCGCTTGCATTAGCTTCTTCATTTAGTTAAATGGAGGCTTTGGATTTTATTGCCTGGAATATAGCAAATGTGAATCTAAAGATCCAGAGTTTGGTGTGTGTATGTATATATATGTGGAGGCACAATGGCCCAGTGGTTAGGGTAGTGGATTCATGGTCGGAGGATTGCGGTTTCGATTCTCAGACTGGGTGTTGTGTGTGTTCATTGAGTGAAAACACCTAAAAAGCTCCATGAGGCTCCGGCAGGGGGTGGTGGAGACCCCTGTTATACTCTTTCACCACAACTTTCTCTCACTCTCTCTTCCTGTTTCTTGAGTAACGCTGCGATAGACTGGTGTCCTGTCCAGCTGGGGGGAACACATATACCACAGAAACTGAGAAACCGGGCCCATGAGCCTGGCTAGGCTGGAAAAGGGTGATGTTTATCGTCTTATATATATATATATATATGTATGTATGTGTGTGTAAAGTAAACAGAAAATGGAGAAATATTGATCAACAACAATTGGCTTATATCAATGATTACTTTGAATTAAAAAGTAATAATTGATGTCAGTTGTTGTTGATCAATATTTCTCCTTTTCTACTTAATTTAAATTTGATTCCTGATAAACTTTTGTTTATCTTTATTATTGCCTGTACCCAATAAGCATAATATGCTTGCATATGTATGTCCAGGGTTAACATAGATAATCATACCGGTAATAAAACGGATATTTTATCCCTTAGACGGTTATTCCAATCTCTAACTCTACTAACCTTTATATATATATATATATATATATATATATATATATATATATATATATATTATATTAAATTAGAGACAAAACCACTATTAGGCAAATCATACAATGAAAAACTTAAGCCAATACATATGATTATTTAATTTATATTATTTAAATATATAACAAAATTATTATTAAAAAAATATAATTAATATATCACTACGATCGTTTCATGGCTGTTCATTTCTTTAAATTTTCGATTCACAGTCATTCATCAGGTGGTTTAAATATTTATCTTGGCGAGGTTTAAACAATGAAACGATCGTAGTGATATATTAATTATATTTTTTTAATGATAATTTTGTTATATATTTAAATAATATAAATTAAATAATCTTATATATTGGCTTAAGTTTTTCATTGTATGATTTGCCTAATAGTGGTTTTGTCTCTAATTTAATATAATATAATACTTTACTATAAAATTGGATTCAATCCTAAATCTGATTTTTCCCTGTAAGTTTGGATTTATTCCCTAATATTTATTATTATATATATATATATATATAGATATATTGTTGCTAAGTGCCCTTCTTATACATGTAGCTCTAAATCAAGTGTTTTTAATTGTTAACGTAAACTGAAGTTAATGAACAACATGAATTCATAACTTGTTGAAGCCTATTTTTTGATTTTTAAATTTCAGATTTTTCGATTTTGCTTCCATTTTTTGAAATTTATAACTTCTGATGATTTCTCAGTTTATTCTGGGTAAGTAACATTTTTCTGCTTTAGTCAGACATATATCTCTTGTATTCTCTTTTACTGGTTTAGTACAACTGGCTGTGCCCATGCTGGGGCATTGTTACCAATGTCAAATATATAGAAAATATGATGAAGACTATCTCTCGCTCACTTCCCAGGTGGGCAAGCCATGTATTCTCCTCTTCAGCAACATATCATAGTTCCTTATTCCTTTAGTCTATACCCCATTCAGTATAAGGGTCTTATTTTGTGGTTATTTGCTGACCTCACTGGTGATGGTGCCATGTAAAAAGCATCCAGTATACTCTCTTAAGTGGTTGGCATTAGGAAGGGCATTCACTTGTACAAACCATGCCAAAGCAGACATAGAACCTGGTTGAACCCTTGGGTACATTAGTTCTTGTCAAACCATTCAACCTGGACCAGCATGGATAAAAGGGACATATTTACATGCCTGAACCCCTTCCTCTCTTCCTTCCCTAAATAATATACTGCCAGATGGTCCTAATATCTAGGATGTATCATCACTTTAGAGCAGTGTTTCTCAACCTTTTTACCCTTGCATAACCCTTAAAATAAATTACATGTCTCAAGGAACCCCTGCATAAAAAGAATCATATACCATATCTTTCTCATATATTTTCATCATAGTTCATGGAGTAAATATATGGCTGGATAACTGAAGAGATGGCGGAGTGGATTTCCACCTTGGCATCCAAAACTCGGAGTTTTATCATGGCTACCGAATAATTGTCACATATTACATTTACAGATAAATTCCTCTATTTACGTAATATCGAGGTCTCTTTCTTTCTTTTGTTGTCTTACCATTTTTATCAATATATATATATATATATATATATATATGGTTGTTATATCTTTTTGATAACATAATAGGTTGATGTTTATATTACACAAGATTACAATAACCAATAATATATTGTGCATGTATAGTAATATTATGATCATGTAATTAGCATTAGCTTATCTCACTCTTTCACGCAGAACTCTAGGGTTCCAGGAATCCCCGGTGGAGAAATGCTGCTTTAGAGATTAACACCACAAATATTTTTTCCTCTTCTAATTTCAGTGGAAGTAAACGGAAAAGTAACAATACATCCAGGCCATCGTCTCAAGCATTTCCTGAAGATACGAAGGCTGACTTTTTGGATTCGGTGTTTCATAATAATGAAGGGAGTGCAGAGAAGGAACCGGAGAAAGAACTAGAGAAGGAATTGGTTGTAGAAATAACCGAATTTTCACAGGAAAACAAGAATGAAAATAGTGCAGGTAATGCCATCTCATATCCACTGTCTTGTGGAATTATGATTTGGAAAATATTTTATATTCTTTTGCTAGCTTTAATAATTGGACGGGGATGGTGCTGAAGCCCTGCATTTAAAGATTTTAGTTAGTATGTCAACTCCTGAACTTTGTTTCCCAGCATACATCTCTATGGGATACAAGGAATGACATCTAATGCTTGTTGTACATGTAACCCAGTGAAAAGGCTGCTTAATATGAACTTGGTCTTCTGATGTGGGGTTAGTATTTCTTGTGGCTTGAAGACAGCAATAGAGAGCAAATCAAAGCCACCTGGCCCAAGTAAGGACGGCCCCTCAATCTCAGAGCGATAATGTCCTCTGGTCAAAGACCTTCCAAATAGGAGATTGAAGCGAGAAGACAAAGAACCGGATGCAAGCAAGAACTGGAGGTAGAAACGAAAAAGATACAGATTGAACTGGAAGATGTTGGAAATAGTTTGACAAGAAGACTTCAAAGGTATATATTTTGATGGCTTATGTTGTAAAGAGAAGCTGAAAGATGAGGAAGAAATACATTGTTAGGTATTCATTTTAGGCAAAAGTCAACAGGGAAGTAAAGGGACACAACCAGAATGGAACCAAATCCTACAAGATATTTTTTATTCAATATACCCACAAATATGTGTGCTATTATTTATAGCTTTATCTGGCAGAATCATTAGCATGCTGGACAAAAGGCTTAATTGGCATTTTGTCTTCAAGTTCTGAGTTCAAATTCCACTGCGGTTGACTTTGCTTTTCATCTTTTCTGGGTTGATAAAATAAGTACCAGTTATGTACTGATGTTGATGTCAACAACTAACCTGTTCCCTCAAACTTTCAGGCCGTGTGCCTTTAGTAGAAAAGATTATTTATAACTTTATATGTGCTTTGAGATCCTGTTCCCAAAAGAATTATTTCATATTCCCTAAAGTTTATAAAGTCTTATGATATCAACGATATATATGTGTATGTATATATATATATATATATATATATATATCTTCACTTGAAGGGCTTCTCCACTGTTCCAGTCTACCAAATTTCAAGGCTCTGATTGACTCTCCATCTCTACAGCAACAGAACATATTTGTCAAAGTTGTGGCACAGCAAGATTGAACCTAGGCCCTGGTGGTTGTGAATCAAATCTCTTAACCACATGACTATCACCGTCAGTTCCACAAATATCTTTGTTATAGTCATTTCAAACTTTGTAGCTCCATACAACCCAGGACAACAAACCCAGAAAGGAGAAGGTGGAGAGGGAGATAGAATATGATTGAAATGATAATGTATTTTAAACAAACTATTTGATTAACCATTTTGAATAAATCTAAATGTTGTCTACCATCAGGTAATAAAGAGAATGGCGAAGTGACGGTAACAGATTCCAATTTACTCCCTGGTTCATATTCTTCATCTTCCATGTCTACAAGCCCATCTGGAGCACAGATCTTCCTTTCAGAGGAGTAAGTAACGTTTATTCTTGATATGATACTCTGTCAACAGTGACACACACCCTCTAGAATACACGTCAAACTGTCTTATGTAGTGTTGCTTAGCTCCAGTATGGGCCTAATTTAGTAAGCAGGGACCTAGGATTAAAAACCAATTTGGTCATGACTATCCCCATTTATGTTTTCAGATACAATAGGATCACATTCTCCAACCTGATATTTTATCTTTATTCATAAGATAGCCATCATTGTCATCATCATCATAAAACATCTACTTTCCATGCAGGCATGAATTGGATGGGGTCGCCATGGTTCCAACCATTTCTTACTTGGTTGCTACTTCTCTCACAGACTGGTGCTTGTATGTGTATTTGGCATGGTTCCGATTGCAGGATGCCCTTCCTATATTCAACCACTTTATATATAGGAGTGTGTACTAGATATACTTCCTCGTGGCACCTTCATTAGGGGACAAGTCCTCAACAAGATAGGACTAAAGAGACCTCACATCCCTATTCACAGTGTATGCTGGATCCCGGCACTATGACCAGTTGTCTTGCTCACTGATTGCTCTAGCAATCTGAAGAGTGATATAAGGGATATTTGGTGCTATTTCTAACAGATTGATTGACCCAGTAGATATTATCAGAGTGTATTTATTCAAATTACTTTCAATATATACACCATTTCTAGAAATGGTGTAGAAACGTCAATATGTCTCACCCACACAAACATGGAAAAATAGATGTAAAACAATATTATATATATATATATATATATATATTATTATTATTATTTACCGATACTGTTGTACATAGGGTAAATGTGTTTGAAAGTTGTGGTTTCTTTGGTATGTTTGTTATTTTAGTGGTACTGCCCAGGTGTCGAAACCATAGTGATATCCGTGGGACAGCTGATGATGGAGGCATGTTGGATTGTTTGTATGGTAGTTTTTGTATATGTGGAATAGTATTATAACACATCCTTTTGATATATATATATATATGCATGTCGATGCAAACAGGAAAAATAGAACTCAAAATATGAGTATATGTATATTTTTATTAATATTTGGCAGAAGAAACAGTGAGTCAAGGTCTGAGAGTTTTGTGTATTGGCACTTATCAGTACTTTGATAAGTGCCAATGCACAGAGTGACCCTGAGTCACCTTTTTACTTCTGTTAAAAAAAAAAAAGATATATATACAGGGTGTCCCAGAAGTCGCGCACCATTCTGGTTTTCATGTAAAATAATTAAAGCATTTTATTTTATTACATTTTTTTCTGCATGTCTTATTGTAAAGGGTGCTCAATTTGAGCATTTGTTACGATTAATTTCAATAAAGTGTTTTTGAAATCAATAAGGGTGTATTCTTTTAAAAAAACCAGGATGGTGTGCAACTTCTGGGACACCCTGTGTATATATATATATATATATATATATATATATATAAATAGTTTTTAAATGCACAGAAGCTTTGCTCAAGGAATGAATGCACTGTTTGATCCCAGAAACAAAACCATGATCTTATGTTCATGTGCACAACACCCTAACCCCTTGACCACTGTACTAGTTATATACCCACAGATAGTAATGTTGTTGAGTCATAATGTTTTATTTCTATCTACATTTCCTAATTTATTTCTAAATTAACACTTATTAAAACATCTAAATATATATAAATGATTGTAATTTTTTTTAAAAGCTAAAACAATGTGAGTTATAAGAAATAATACAAGTTGCTAATTCATACGTTTACCTTGTATTTCAATATTTTGAGTTTAAGAGCCCTTTTTCAGGAAATGTTCAAAGATATGGTATTGTGAGCTGACTTCTCTATTCTGTAATGTGTATACTACAGGGTAGAGATTTCTTGAAGAAGGGGTCCTCACCCTGAAATATTCTTTTCTATTCTAGGCACAAGGCCTGAAACATTTTGGGTAAGGGCCAGTCGATTACATCGACCCCAGTACGCAACTGGTACTTAATTTATTGAACCCCAAAATTTTGTGGGAGGGCATGTTAACATTTCTGCTAGCTCGCCACCATCTCATCCTGAAATATTGAAATACAAATTAATAATACAAACCATCGTTTTACATTTTTGCTTATAACTTGCGTTAATTTGGTGTTTAAAAAAAAATGAAAAGCATTTCTAAATATATTCTCATTCACTGAGGTGTCTGCTTTCTTTTCACTAGTACCCAGAGTGCCGCGTACATTCATCATAAGGTGCCTAATACTGCCGCTGAAACTGGTACGAGTACCTCTTCGACAGCTGACAACCTACATTGCCAACAACTACAGCGAAAGCTCGCTCAGTGTGGTCTCAGTTCTTTGGGTTCAGGAGATTCTGATTCATCAATGAGTGCCGCCAGAAACATCGACATCGCTAACGAGAAAACTGCCTCCTCTCCCAATCACCTGGGCTCCGTAAAACATTACACACCTGGATGGTTTTCTTCACCTGCACATTCGGCGCATATATCATCTCCTGCAACTCTAACGCATTCTCTGTAAGTGCACTTTAGCACGTCATTGTTATCATCATTATCGACATCACTACCATCATCATTTTCATCACCGCCACCACAACCACCACCACCACCACAATCATCAGTAGTAGCATCACCATCATCATTATCATCACCATCATCACTGCCATTATCATCAACAGCATTTGTTTTCTCTTACATATTTATATATATATATAATATATATATATATATATATTATATATATATATATATATATATATATCATCATCATCATCATCATTTAACGTCTGCTTTCCATGCTGGCATGGGTTGGACGGTTTGACTGAAGGCTGGCAAGCCAGAAGGCTGCACCAAGCTCCAATCTGATCTGTCAATGTTTCTACAGCTGGATGCCCTTCCTAATGCCAACTACTCTGAGAGTGTAGTGGGTGCTTTTTACATGCCACCAGCACAAGAGCCAGTCAGGCGGACCTGGTATCGATCACGTTCGGATAGTGCTTTTTATGTGCCACCAGCACAAGAGCCAGTCAGCGGGTACTAGCATCGGCCACGTTTGGATGGTGGTTTTTACATGCCAATGGCATGGGAGCCAGTCCCACCCCTATATTCTATATATATATATATTTACTCTGGATATGTCTCTTACATATGTATATATATATATACATAAATGTGCCCTTTCACTTACTCTTCTGTCATGGGAATGGTGTGGAAGGTAGATGGAACACAATCCCTTAGAACCATATGCCTTTGAACCCAGCTGAAGTTGTTCCACTCCTCGGACATGTTACACTTGCTCTGAAATGAAGTCCTCATTCCCCCATCCCACCCCTGTTACTGCTGGAATCATTTCCATCACTTGTGGACCCATATCAACAGGTTAGTCTTTGTGTGTTCACAGCTTTAACCTGGCCATATCTGGCCCAAATATTCTATCTGTTTTATGCTGAAACCAACCTAGATCAAGCCTTTCACACCTTACCTGCAATGTTATTCTAATGTAAACAACCACATCATTGAAATCTTGAAGGTATGAGATAATACATGATTAATTCAAAACAATGTGAATGAATATGCATTACATTTGACAGAATAATCTGAAGGGTTAAATAACATGGCTTTTCTGCTCGCACCACACCCCAAACACGCTCTCATTAGCATACACCCCATCATCATCACCACCATCACCACCACCACAACCATCACTACCACCATCATCGCTATCACCATCAGCACCACACCATCACTACCACCATCACTACCACCATCACTACCACCATCACCACCACCACAACCACCATTATCACTACCATCACCATCTCTATCACCACCAACACCATCTCTGTCACCACCACCACCACCACCACCACAATCATCAGTAGTAGCATCACCATCATCATTATCATCACCATCATCACTGCCATTATCATCAACAGCATTTGTTTTCTCTTACATATTTATATATATATATATATATATATATATATATATATATATATATATATATTATATATATATATATATATATATATCATCATCATCATCATCATTTAACGTCTGCTTTCCATGCTGGCATGGGTTGGACGGTTTGACTGAAGGCTGGCAAGCCAGAAGGCTGCACCAAGCTCCAATCTGATCTGTCAATGTTTCTACAGCTGGATGCCCTTCCTAATGCCAACTACTCTGAGAGTGTAGTGGGTGCTTTTTACATGCCACCAGCACAAGAGCCAGTCAGGCGGACCTGGTATCGATCACGTTCGGATAGTGCTTTTTGTGTGCCACCAGCACAAGAGCCAGTCAGCGGGTACTAGCATCGGCCACGTTTGGATGGTGGTTTTTACATGCCAATGGCATGGGAGCCAGTCCCACCCCTATATTCTATATATATATATATTACTCTGGATATGTCTCTTACATATGTATATATATATATACATAAATGTGCCCTTTCACTTACTCTTCTGTCATGGGAATGGTGTGGAAGGTAGATGGAACACAATCCCTTAGAACCATATGCCTTTGAACCCAGCTGAAGTTGTTCCACTCCTCGGACATGTTACACTTGCTCTGAAATGAAGTCCTCATTCCCCCATCCCACCCCTGTTACTGCTGGAATCATTTCCATCACTTGTGGACCCATATCAACAGGTTAGTCTTTGTGTGTTCACAGCTTTAACCTGGCCATATCTGGCCCAAATATTCTATCTGTTTTATGCTGAAACCAACCTAGATCAAGCCTTTCACACCTTACCTGCAATGTTATTCTAAATGTAAACAACCACATCATTGAAATCTTGAAGGTATGAGATAATACATGATTAATTCAAAACAATGTGAATGAATATGCATTACATTTGACAGAATAATCTGAAGGGTTAAATAACATGGCTTTTCTGCTCGCACCACACCCCAAACACGCTCTCATTAGCATACACCCCATCATCATCACCACCATCACCACCACCACAACCATCACTACCACCATCATCGCTATCACCATCAGCACCACCACCATCACTACCACCATCACTACCACCATCACTACCACCATCACTACCACCATCACCACCACCACCACAACCACCATTATCACTACCATCACCATCTCTATCACCACCAACACCATCTCTGTCACCACCACCACCACCACCACCACATACAAAGACTGGATACAGATGATAATGATGATCTCTGTATTCCTTTATTAATCAATTAATTAATTAATTTATTTATTTATTTCACTTTGGTTTGATTTCAGATCTGAAGAGAACGTACCATCTCGATCCAGCCGGTTGGCCTGTGTCCGAAATATGTTCTTCCATGCGTACAGCATCGCAGAGTCTTCCAGTGCGGCCAATTCCACCTCCATGTTAGATTCACTCACCGAGGGCTTCAGGTGGGGTTCTGTAAGATCAGATGACATGTGAGACAGCAGGAGTATCCGGTGGGGTGGGATGGTGGTTGGGGGTGAAGACGAGGAGCACAGGAACAAGCGTAAGGCTTATGGTCCCTCACACACCTCTACAACTCTCTCACTCCCCTCCACCCACCTAGACCTGCATTTACATCACTCTGTAAATAACTATCCACCCAACCAACTACCCATTAATTTACATTTCTTTGCATCAGCAACAACAGCAAGCTGTTAGGGGTGGATGCAGTAAATAACAACAGTCAAAAAATATACCTGGGTATCAAACATAGTCAACCACATCTTCGTCTACATATCATAGACATCGTTTTTGTAATTAAGACAGTGGAATGGTAGAAGTGGGAGGCTCCTGGACTTAATTCCTTTCTAGATTTAATTACTGCCTCCATCTCCATTCTGAGTTCAAATACCATCACAGGCAACTTAGCCTTTCTTTCTTTCTTTCCTTCTCCTCCTCCGCCTCATCAGTATTTAACCCTTTGGAATTTAAACCAGCCACATTGGGCCCAAAATATTCTGTTTTATGTTCAAACTGGCCAGATATAACCTCTCACACCCACCCCAAAATATTATTCTAAAAATCATACATTTACATCATTGAAGTCTCAAGAATCTATGAAATTGTGCTGTATTAACTCAAAATAATATGAATACATAAGCATTACGTTTGACAGAATAATTTGAATGCTAAAGGTCCAATATACGTTTTTCACGCTGGCATGGGTTGGACAGTTTGACAGGATCCAGCAAGCCACAGGGCTGTATTGTGCTCCAGTGTCAGCTTTGGCTTGGTTTCTATGGCTAGATGCCCTTCCTAATGCCAACCACTTGACTGTGTGGACTGGGTGCTTTTTTTTTTTTCATGTCACCGGCACTTGTGGGGTTGCCAAGTAACTTGCCAGACAAGAAATAACAAGAAAAAGGAAAAGCCCCCTGTGGGTGTGTGTTTAAGTGGGTAGAGAGGGACATACAGAACAAATATCGCAGTATCATGCAATTGGTCCATGAAGAGTGCCCCTTTTCTCCTCTTCCATATGTACTGAATCTAGAGTCTCAATTGTAGAAGTTAGAAGTTTCATGGGGCATCACATAAGGACTAGTGTACAGAAAGTCTGTGTTTGCATATATGGACGATGTCACCATCATAGTATTGGACACTAAACACATCGAAGTGGTCAGTGTTGTTCCAAGGAACTACAAGGTGGTGAAGAAGCAAAAATTAAGTAAGAGAAGTCAGTAGGCCTGCGCAACTGGTACTTAATTTATCAACCCCAAAAGTTGATAAAGGTAAAGTCGACCGCGGTGGAATTTGAACTCAGAACGTAAAGACAGACAAAATACTGTTAAGCATTTTGCCTGGCGTGCTAACGTTTCTGCCAGCTCGCTGCCTTAGCTTTTGAATAATGCCATCTCACTGGCTAAGCGAGTGGGCCAACATCCCTCCTGATCGGAAGACTTGTCTGTTGCAGGGCTGCCTATTTACAGTTGAATGAACTCAAACAATGGGAAAGGAAGTGTTTTGCTGAAAAACAGAATGTGCTGTCCTGTCTGGGGATCGAACCCATGATCTCATGATCCTGAGTGCAGCATCCTAACCCCTAGACCATATGCCTTCACACACACACACACACACACACACACACACACATATATGTACTTACTCTCACTTATCCTTCTCTTGAGAAGTTCTTATTGTAAAAAAGACATTGTTTGCAAGAGAAATTGAGGGAGAGTGGGAGGTAGGTGAAGGAGGCGTGAAAGAGAGGGAGACAGTGAGGAAGGGAAGAAGGAGAAAACAGTCTGTGAAAGACAAATGAGAGAGAAGAGTGTGTGTGTGTGTGTGTGTGTGAATAAGAGACAGACAGACAGACAAGGATTTAGTTTCCATGAGTGAGAGGAAGAGAGAGTGAAATGGTGACAGAAGGTGAGAAAAAGACAGTGACAAAGAAAACGAGAGTGAGAGATAGTGTAAGAGGAGGAGTGAGAATATGTATGAGAGGAGGAGGAGCAAAACAGCAGATAGATTGATCTTTCTTCCTCGCTGTTTACTTTCCATTACTTCCTTTCTCTCTTACCCTCCTCCTTTACTCCTCTCTTTACTTCCTTCCTCCTACTCTCTCTGCTAATTAATTTGTGTTTATTTATTAATATATTCATTCACGTAATGAATCCCATTATATTTTATAAATTTTTGTCTTTCAACCGTAACGACGAGCAAATCTCTGACTTTTGAACATGTACACGTTGCTGTTGTTGTTGCTACAGTCCTAAACCTGCCCCGCCCCCACCCTTACATTGTGGTTATTCCTGTACTATTATGGCACTTTCTTACCACCATCCATATCCAGAATATAGTGGGGGTCACCATCAAATGCCTTCATCTTTGGCCCTCATTGATTCAAGTAAATTCTGCCTTGACACATCACTGTCTCTATATCACCCCATTGTCCCATCATCATCATCATCGTTTAACGTCCGCTTTCCATGCTAGCATGGGTTATTCATTCTATTCCATCCTAACGTACCTTAATTCCATTGTCCCTTTTCAATCCATTCCATTCCATCACCCTCCTCCATTCTATTGCATTCATTTCATCTCATCGTCCCTTAATCCTATTGTATCCTTTCGTTCCATTCTATCACCCTCCTCCATTCTATTGCATTCATTTCATCTCATCGTCCCTTAATCCTATTGTATCCTTTCGTTCCATTCTATCACCCTCCTCCATTCTATTGCATTCATTTCATCTCATCGTCCCTTAATCCTATTGTATCATTTCATTCCATTCTATCACCCCCCATTGTCCAACTGCATTCATTCCACCTCATCCTTTCATCCCCTATTCCCACTGTGCCCCTCTCATTCCATTCCATCACTCCTTGTCCTATTATGTCTATTCCATCATCCCCTTGTCCTATTGTGCCCATCTCATTAGCCTCTTTGTCCTATTGTGACCATTCATTCAAGCCCTTGTCCTATTGTGTCCATCCATCACCCCTTGTCTTATTGTGTGCATTCCATCATCCATTCTATCACTACCCTTGTCCTCTTGTGTCAATTCCATCACCCCTTGTCCTTTTGTCTATCCCACCACTCCCTTGTCCTATTGTGTCCATTCAATCACTCCTTGTCCTATTATGTCCATCTCATCACTCCATTTGTCCTATTGTGACCATTTAACCCCTTGTCCTATTGTGTCCATCCCACCCCCTTGTCCTATTGTGTCAATTCCATCACCCCTTGTCCTTTTATGTCTATCCCACCACTCCCTTGTCCTATTGTGTCCATTCAATCACTCCTTGTCCTATTATGTCCATCTCATCACTCCATTTGTCCTATTGGACCATTTAACCCCTTGTCCTATTGTGTTCATCCCATCACCCTTTCTGTTGTGTCCATTCCATCTGTCCCTTGTCCTATTGTGTCCATTCCATCATCCCTTGTCCTATTATGTCCGTCCCATCCCCCCTTGTTCTATTGCATCCATCTCATCACCCCCTTGTCTTGTTGTATCCATTCCATCACCCCCTTGCCTTATTGTGTCCATCTCATCTTCTATCTGTCCATCCATCCATTCAGCCCTCTCACATCCTGCTCCCTTCATCTCTCACCCTTAATAAACTGCCCTTGTTTGCTCATTTATATTTATTTACAATATTTTTCCTTAACCAAACAAACTCAAGGTTTTTCTCAACCTTTCCAAGACCTCCCTTCTGCCCATTGCTGTAACTTGGGCTGCCACCACTTTGTGGGGTCAAGGCTACTATGGCAGGAAGGGTACACTATCTTTTATTTATTATTACTACTTTAACTGTTTTTTTTTAAAAGTTTTGTGCCCAGAGCAATCACCCCTGTGGCCCTACCCATGCTACACCACGGCTTGTACCCCTCCGTATAATCAACCATCTTTTTCCCCATTGTGCTCCCTCTCTTTCTCCTATATTTATTGTTTACCTTGGTTTGTCTCCTCAACCCCACACCCTGTAATAATAATAATAATAATAATATTAATAATAATAATAATGATAGTAATGAAGGAGGAGGAGGAGGAGGAGGCAGAAGAAAAACAAAGAAACAAAAATGTTATCGTTGGAGTCAGGGACCATGGAACCAAGGAACCATTTTTATGTCATCCATAAACATTGTATTAAATAATGCCACGAATAAAATAAAATTGAAATAAAAAAGAAAAAGAAATTATTATTATGAAATTGTTAATAATGTCTGTCTATTTTTGAAATTGGTGTGTGGGTGGGTCGGGTGGGGTGGGGGAAATAAAAAAATTTCAAACAGAAAAACAAAAAAAATGTCCCTGTCACCCCTCCAATATTTACAGTTTTATTTTTTAATCTTTTGCTTGTTTCACTCATTGGACTGTGGCCATGCTGGGGCACTGCCTTGAAGGGTTTTAGTCAAATGAATTGGCCGTACTACTGACTTTTTTTTAACGTCTTATACTTGTTCTCTCGTTCTCTTTTGCTGAACTGCTAAGTTATGGGGGGTGAAAACAAACCAACACTGGTTGACAAGCAGTGATAGGGAATGAACATGCACACACACACACACATTATATATAGGTGCAGGTGTGGCTGTGTGGTAAGAAGCTTGCTTCCCAACCACATGGTTCCAGGATCTGTCCTACTGCGAGGTACCTTAGGCAAGTGTTTTCTACTATAGCCTGGAGCTGACCCAAGCTTTGTGAGTGGATTTAGTAGATGGAAACCAAAAGAAGCTTGTTATATTTATGTGTGTATGTGATTGTCCTCCCTTCACTGCTTGACAAACAGTGTTGGTGTGTTTACATCCCTGTAACTTAGTGGTTTGGTAAAAGAGACTGATAGAATAAATCCCAGGCTTTAAAAAAAAAGTACTGATGCAGATTCATTTGACTAAAATTTCTTCAAGGTGGTGCCCCAGCTTGGCCACAGCTTCAAGACTTTAGTTGACCCGAAGCTAAAGTAGAAGACACTTGTCCAAGATGCCATGCAGTGGGACTGAACCTGGAACTGTGTGGTTGATAAGCAAACTTCTTACCTGACAGCCAAGCTTTTTGTTGCATATGTTTTAAATATTTTTGTATCTGTTTGAAGAGAATAGCAATTTTTTTTTTTAACAATACCATAAAAGGAAGTGTATAAGTGAGAGGAAAAGAAAGGAGGGTGGTGGTGTGAGCCTTTGGCAAGCAGTGTCTGTGACGAAGGTTTTGATTGGTTCAAACTTGTTGAATGATTTTTTTTTTTTTTTCACTTTATGTCAATACAACTTGATACTAGACATTTCTGGCTGTGGTCAGTGGTGTGGAGGTTTGGCCAGACTAACTTGGCTTACTTCTTTATATATCACATGGACGTCATCCAAGATGGAAGCTTTTCATTCATCATCATTGTTCGACCGTGGTCGAGACCATGGAATTTACTATGTTACGCCAGACTTCACGGTCCATCATAGCATTACGGAGGTCCTGTTGCTGGATGCCTGTATCCCTGGAGATTACATCAGGGTAGGAGAGTGTGCGCCCTCTGGTATTGCGAGTAGATGGCTTCCAGAGGAGAAGAGTAGAAATGACTTCTTTTTCAGCTCTACAACAATGTCCAGCAAACTGGACTCTCCTACCTTCACAGGAGATGACACAGGTGGTAGTTTCCCATATATTTGCATTTTGGTTGGATGGCGCTTCCACGAGAGATTTTGAGCTCTCATAAGGAGGCGAGTGTAGGTTCCATCCAACCGCCTCTCAAGCTTCTTTGATAACGTCCAGGTTTCTGAGCCATATAGTAGAATTGGTTCGACTGTGGCTTTGAATATTTCAAGTTTGAAGTCTCTACTTAGATTTGATGACCAGATCTTATGCATGTCATTACAGGCTGACCAGGCCATACCCTTTCTAGTCTCTCCCTCAGCAGTTCTCAACTATTTTTTGTTTATCAAACCCTTTTAGTTCATTTTCTAATCTGTTGGACCCCCTAAGCCATTCGATGTTCATAGGAAAAATCCTTTTAAATTTTTGTAATTAAGTATTATTAGGAATTGTATAAAAATATTTTGGGTATTATTCTTTTACTTGTTTCAGTCATTTGACTGCAGCCATGCTGGAGCACCACCATTAGTCGAACAAATCGACCACAGGACTTATTATTTGTAAGCCTAGTACTTATTCTATCGGATTCTTTTGCTGAACTGGTAAGTGATGGGGACATAAACGCACCAGCATTGGTTGTCAAGCGATGGTGGTGGGACAGATACACACACACATATAGGCGCAGGAGTGGCTGTGTGGTAAGTAGCTTGCTTACCAACCACTTGGTTCCGGGTTCAGTCCCACTGCGTGGCACCTTGGGCAAGTGTCTTCTACAATAGCCTCGGGCTGACCAAAGCCTTGTGAGTGGATTTGGTAGATGGAAACTGAAAGAAGCCCGTCGTATATATGTATATATATATATTATATATATATATATATGTTTGTGTGTCTGTGTTTGTCCCCCTAGCATTGCTTGACAACCGATGCTGGTGTGTTTACGTCTCCGTCACTTAGCGGTTCGGCAAAAGAGACTGATAGAATAAGTACTGGGCTTACGAAGAATAAGTCCTGGGGACGAGTTGCTTGACTAAAGGCGGTGATCCAGCATGGCTGCAGTCAAATGACTGAAACAAGTAAAAGAGTAAAAAAGAGAGTAGTATGAAAATGGTCCCCATGGGTATATAGGGTGAGAAAGACAGACATCATGATATTCACTCACTCACAAACCATATCTGTTTCATCATCAACATTTAACGACCATTTTCCATCTGGCATGGGTTGGACAATTTGACTGGAGAGCTGCACCAGGCTCCAATTGTCTGTTTTGGCTAGGTTTCTGTGGTTGGCTGCCCTTCCCAACGTCTACCACTCCGAGAGTGTAATAGATGCTTTTACGTGCCACTGGCACAGGTGCTATTTGCGTGACACCAGTATCTGCCACGACTGTGATTTTACTTGGTTTGGTGGGTCTTCTTTTCAAGCACAACATAATGCCAAAGGTCATTTGTCATTGCCTCTGTGAGGCCCAACACCCAAAAGGAGCTTTTCACGTGCCACTGGCATCAGTCACTTTGCCTCCATGAAGCCCAACACTCGAATGGTGCTTTTTAGGTGCCACCAGCATGGGTGCCAGTTATATGACACCAGCGTCAACCACGACTACAATTTCACTTGGCTTGACAGGTCTTCTCAAGTGCAGCATATTGCCAAAGGTCTCAGTCACTAGTCATTGCCTCTGAAGCCCAAAGTTCAAAGATCATGTTTCACCACCTCGCCCTCTGTCTTATATAAATAAATATATATATATCTGATTGGCACCCATGCCAGTGGAACATTAAAAGCACCATTTGAGCGTAATCGTAGCCATGGCTGCCGAATGGTTCCTATGCCGGTGACATGTAAAAAGCACACCATCCAAGCGTAGTCATTGCCAGTGCTGTTGGACTGGCTCCTGTGTCGGTGGCATGTAAAAAGCACACTTTAAGCATGGCCAATGCCAGTACCACCTGACTTGCCCTTGTGCCAGTGGCATGTAAAAGCAGCCACTACACTCTCGGAGTGATTGACGTTAGGAACGGCATCCAGCTGTAGAAACTTTGCCAGATCAGATTGGAGCCTGGTGCAGCCTCCTGGCTCGCCAGCCCTCAGTCAAACCATCCAACCCATGCCAGCATGGAAAGCAGACATTAAACGACAATGACGATGATGATGATGATGATATATATATATACTAGCAGTATCGCCCGGCGTTGCTCGGGTTTGTAAGGGAAATAACTATATAAGCATTTTTAGAGAGTTACTTCCCTTATAGATGCCAATTCGGGCTTTCTTAGCCATTTCTGTTTTGGTGTCTTCAAGCCATGAAGTCGTTGTTCTAAAAGAACGCTGGTCTCCTTGACAACGCTTTACGACGTTGATTTCCTTACACTCCCTTCCCCACAGCTTCACGAGGGAGGGAAGAAGGGGGAGAAGCAAACAGGTGCAGGTGTGACCATGGATGCCAACTCTGCCGCCATCGACACACGAAAAATTATGCATTAAAATGGAATAAAAAATGATGTTAAATTATTTTTAAAATCGTAGACTCATCATAGACGCGCGCTAATACTCAGACGGGCTCGATATGAATCACGACTATAAGATACCCGAATTTGGTTAAACTGCACCGCAAAATGTGGGAGTAGTTAGGAATCTAAATCAAAGGGGACAGACACTCACACAACTACAGTTTTATATATAGAGATATATACACACACCATCCATACTATGTATTTGTAGCAAAATATTGTGTAACATTAGGCCAGCTCTGGTCCTCTGATGAAAAGTGTTCCAGACCCTGTCTTCCCTTCTTTTTATTCACACAATGTATTTATGGTCACATCATATAATGTGTTCTTCCATTTTTAAGATAGAATATGATTTAAAGGAATTTTGGTTGCTATTTTAAGCAAAACAAACAACCACTTAGTCCCTTCATGTGTTACTAGTTATGATTGTGGGTAGGTCTTGTTTAGTCCCAAGATAGGTCTGACTGAGCAGATCTATGGTCAAAAACATCCCATTTGTTACCATTCTATTTCATTTTTGAGACACGTCCTCTTTTAATACAGTACAGTGTGATTTGAGGAAAATCTGACTGCTATTTCTAGTAGGTTGACTCGTTGCCAGTTAAATTGTTTTTGCTGTAATAGTGAAGGTTGTATAGACTTCCTATTAGCTGAAACATGGGAATGACTGCAGGGGAACACATAAAGGATGTAAAAGAGATGTTCTCAGGCGGCAGACAATGGTTATGTATGTGTGGTCATTGTAAACAAGGTTGGTATTGTCAACCTTCTGGCTTTGTAAGAAATCATTCTTTCAAAATCCTGTGTCAGAATTGGAGGATTGTTGTTCTAGGCATTGTGGTGATCTCCTCCTCCTCCTCCTCACCACCACCACCGCCACCGCTACTACTGTAGCCATGAAATATTTTAATCAATGACTACTACTACTACTACCAACACCACCATCACAACCACCACTACTACTGCTACTGGCTGCTGCTGCTGCTACTACTACTACTACCACCACTACCAACACCACCACCATCACAACCACCACTACTACTGCTACTGGCTGCTGCTGCTGCTGCTACTACTACTACTACTACTACTACTACTACCACCACTACCAACACCACCACCATCACAACCACCACTACTAGTGCTACTGGCTGCTGCTGCTGGTACTACTACTACTACTACTACTACTATGGAATGAAGCCTTTAATTCAGTTTTCAAGGTCGTAATTATTCTGTGTTGTGGTGCCAGATGGCAGAATGGTTAGAGTAACATAGAAGAAAAAAAGATACTTTATTGTTTTCGTGTTTTTCTTTTACTCTTTCACATGTTTCAGTCATTTGACTGTGGCCATGCTGGAGCACCGTCTTTAGTCAAAAAACATCCAGCCCCAAGACATACTCTGGTACTTATTCTATCGGTCTCTTTTGCTGAACTACTAAATTATGGGGATGTAAATACACCAACACTGGTTGTCAAGCAATGGTGGAGAGACAAACACACACACACACATACGACAGGCTTCTTTCAATTTCCGTCTACCAAATCCACTCACATGGCTTTGATCAGCCCAAGGCTATAGTAGAAGACACGTGCCCAAAGTGCCACGCAGTGGGACTGAACCCAGAACCATATGATTGGGAAGCAAGCTACTTACCACACAGCTGCTCCTGCGCCTATTTATTGTTTTTATCCTAGTTTATTGTTTTCATTCTTTGTGTGGCCATGAAGGATTTTAATCCCTTCAGTGGGATTTGAACTCAGATAGTAAAGACAGATTAGTTAGTGCTAAGTATTTCTCCTGATGTGCTAATGATTCTGCCAGCTCACCACTCAGATGATTCTAATATCAACATGAAATGTTGTGTCTGTTGGACTTGTGACTGTAGCATCATGTCACATTTTGAAAATTATACTTCTTAATAATTGGTGAACGACAGAGACAGTGAAGATTTTAAATCTCACCCAGATGTAGGCAAATAAATGCTGATTACATCATGTTTGTGTAGAAAATATTACACATGTGATTAGCAAATGTCCCCAAAATGGCATCATTGCAGCATAATGGTGATGTTAAAATGGTATACAGCTCCATCCACAGGAAAGACATCTCTCAGCTAAATATAAAGAATGCTCCAGTTATTGAATGTGTAACAGCAGAGATTGATTAGGTACACATTATTATGATGAAAAGTTGGAGTCAGCAGATGCAACGATTATAATTTGTTGTTATAATTGCATACTGTAGGATGTGTAAGATGAACAATGTATAAAGTTTTAAGAAAGTATTTATTTACCGTTACGTTACAAATACCTTGCAGGTTATGATTGATCCAAAAGCATGCGAAGTAAAGTTTGTGTTTGTGTCCTCTTCATTGTTTAGTAGTAATTACAGAGAGAGATAGAATGATGTTGTAAGAGAACTGAATTGGAGCTAGTGAGAGTGAGAGAGTGTGGGACATTGTCTTTCTTTTTCCCTCTGGCTGTTTTGTTTGCTTGGCTCCATGATTCTAGTGGTCGGTTCACTAACTGATGTTAGCTCTTTCTCAACTCATGAGTTTGTCACCAAGATGACTAACTGATTTTTGCTTGGGGTATGCTTGCTTATATAAAGATCCAGAAGGATAGATATATCATTGAGAACAATAGATTTAGTTGGAGGTCTTGTTATCTCTATTCTAGCTTTTGGTGAAGTAGAAGAAATTACAAAGGGTCAAGTGGTGAAGACATTATTTTGGCCTAGCTAAAGGCATCTGGAAAATGTAAAACCGCTGTCAGAGAAAAACCATTGTTCCACTGTGGGAAAAGTTCTGCAGCAGTGTTAATTTAAATTTGGCTATGGTGGATCGAATCCACTTCATGCATGCAAGATTGAATGTATAAATATCAATGCAAGGAATACTGGTGGAACACTCCATTAAATATTTTCACAAAGTGCAAATATAACAGGCTTTGTATAGATGTCCAGGAAAGTAAAGGAAAATTAGGGACTGTCACAGATGAGAACTTTTTTTCCAGAATCAGTGAGGAAGAGAATCTTCGTTGATAGTTATTTCAAAACCTTCAGTTTCTCTACCCAGATTATGAATTCACATTTATATCAGTAATTACTGGTGCACTTGATTATGTCTAAGTGACAAACTTGAATCTTGCCTACAGCTGTTTATATATTTAACTACTTGTGTGTGTGTGTGTGTGGAATTAAATAAGTGACAAGAGAACAGGAAAGTTGTGGTGAAAGAGTACAACAGGGGTCACCACCACCGAGCCTCCTGGAGCTCTTTTTAGGTGTTTTTGATCAATAAACACACACAACTTCCGGTCTGGGAATTGAAACCACGATCCTCCGACCGTGAGTTCGCTGCCCTAACCACTGGGCCATAGCGCCTCCACATTCTAAAGCTTTATCTAAAAAAAAACAAAAAAACAACAACAATCAATAGCAGTGACTATACTTTCATTGTATTAATTGTTTCAATCTTAGGGCCGCTATGCTATCTCGAGGGGTTTTAGCCATACAAATTGACTCCACTCCAGTAATTATTCTATTTGCTGATGTGCTAAGCAACGAGCATGTAAACGAACCAGCACAAACACACACACACATGCACGCACACACACACATGCATGCACACACACACACACACATGCATGCACACACACACTCTCTCTCCTTCTCTCTCTCATACGCATACACACAACCAGACACATGAGAACACATGTGTGATAGCAATGTGCAAACAAAAGAGGACGACGGGGAACACAAAATAATGCCATATATATGTATTCAATTATTAATTTCTTTTCTTTTTTATTCAAGAGAGGATAGTGACACAGGTCATAAGTCTTAAACTTAACCTCGTTTTAATAAATCATAAATAAACCTTTTACTAAGATTCTCACCTTTCAAAGACTATCTGTAGACATAAAGAGAAAATGGAGACGGACAGGACATAGGCAGATAGATAGAATCTGTCTGTCTCTGTCTCTGTATCTATCTGTCTATCTATCTACATAGCTAGCTATCAGGTGTGGCTGTGTGGTAAAAAGCTTGCTTACCAACCACATGGTTCTGGGTTCAATCCCACTGTGCGGCACCTTAGGCAAGTGTCTTTAACTATAGCCTTGGGCTGACCAAGGCCTTGTGAGTGTATTTGGTAGACAGAAGCTGAAACAAGCCTGTTGCGTGTGTGTGTATGTGTATGTATATATGTATGTGTATGTGTGTGTATGTATGTATGTGTGTGTGTATGCATCAACAGTTTGATTAAAATTCTTGGTACTTTAAGTTTCAAGTGTGATGCTAGTCTTCAGCCATTGCGATTAGAATCATATATATATGCATATATCTATGTGTGTGTGTCTTTGTGTCTATTCTTGTCCCCCACCACTGCTCGACAACTGGTGTCGGTGTGTTTATGTTCTCACAACTTAGTGGTTCAGCAAAAGAGACCGATAGAATAAGTACTAGGCTTACAAAGAATAAGTCCCGGGGTCGATTTGCTCAATTAAAGGCAGTGCTCCAGCATGGCTGCAGTCAAATGACTGAAAGAAGTGAAAGAATAAAAGAATATATATATATAATATATATATATATATATATATATAATATATATATATATATGTTGAAATTATAATTCATTTCTCTCTGTTTAATGCTTCGTTTTCACCGATAAAACATGGTGTTTACTAGTTTAGCCCACGTGGGTGGAAAGGGAGGGCAGAAATTCTTCGCTTGCATATTTTGAATTTGTTGGCACTGTTAGTCTGAACGGATCTTCGGAGGTGAAAAGTCGCCAAAAGGGTATGCTCCTACTTTCAGTGTTTACAAATCCGAATTAAGAAATTTTGAGCTGACGAAAGAAATGTCGAATTGTATTTGGCTGATCTAGAAACGTACGTTCTCAAATAATCTTTGCACTTGTGATTTTTTAATGTTTTTACCCCCATACCTTCGTGGGTTATTTTGAGTAAATACTATCTGAGAGAAATTTTCTTTAAGTATTAGAAATGGCTAAAAAAATTTTTTTGGCTGCTATTTCTAATGAGTTCAGTATGTGGCAAAGTAATTTATTTTACTAAGCCCTTTATAAAATGTAATATTTTGAATTCGCCTTAAATGGTCCCTTTACATACTGAATACTTGGTGAAATTGATTAATGATTAATTAATTTTACCCTCAATTGTTGAAATTATAATTCATTTCTCTCTGTTTAATGCTTCGGTTTTCACCGATAAAACATGGTGTTTACTAGTTTAGCCCACGTGGGTGGAAAGGGAGGGCAGAAATTCTTCGCTTGCATATTTTGAATTTGTTGGCACTGTTAGTCTGAACGGATCTTCGGAGGTGAAAAGTCGCCAAAAGGGTATGCTCTTACTTTCAGTGTTTACAAATCCGAATTAAGAAATTTTGAGCTGACGAAAGAAATGTCGAATTGTATTTGGCTGATCTAGAAACGTACGTTCTCAAATAATCTTTGCACTTGTGATTTTTTAATGTTTTTACCCCCATACCTTCGTGGGTTATTTTGAGTAAATACTATCTGAGAGAAATTTTCTTTAAGTATTAGAAATGGCTAAAAAAATTTTTTTGGCTGCTATTTCTAATGAGTTCAGTATGTGGCAAAGTAATTTATTTTACTAAGCCCTTTATAAAATGTAATATTTTGAATTCGCCTTAAATGGTCCCTTTACATACTGAATACTTGGTGAAATTGATTAATGATTAATTAATTTTACCCTCAATTGTTGAAATTATAATTCATTTCTCTCTGTTTAATGCTTCGGTTTTCACCGATAAAACATGGTGTTTACTAGTTTAGCCCACGTGGGTGGAAAGGGAGGGCAGAAATTCTTCGCTTGCATATTTTGAATTTGTTGGCACTGTTAGTCTGAACGGATCTTCGGAGGTGAAAAGTCGCCAAAAGGGTATGCTCTTACTTTCAGTGTTTACAAATCCGAATTAAGAAATTTTGAGCTGACGAAAGAAATGTCGAATTGTATTTGGCTGATCTAGAAACGTACGTTCTCAAATAATCTTTGCACTTGTGATTTTTTAATGTTTTTACCCCCATACCTTCGTGGGTTATTTTGAGTAAATACTATCTGAGAGAAATTTTCTTTAAGTATTAGAAATGGCTAAAAAAATTTTTTTTGGCTGCTATTTCTAATGAGTTCAGTATGTGGCAAAGTAATTTATTTTACTAAGCCCTTTATAAAATGTAATATTTTGAATTCGCCTTAAATGGTCCCTTTACATACTGAATACTTGGTGAAATTGATTAATGATTAATTAATTTTACCCTCAATTGTTTTAATTATAATTCATTTCTCTCTGTTTAATGCTTCGGTTTTCACCGATAAAACATGGTGTTTACTAGTTTAGCCCACGTGGGTGGAAAGGGAGGGCAGAAATTCTTCGCTTGCATATTTTGAATTTGTTGGCACTGTTAGTCTGAACGGATCTTCGGAGGTGAAAAGTCGCCAAAAGGGTATGCTCCTACTTTCAGTGTTTACAAATCCGAATTAAGAAATTTTGAGCTGACGAAAGAAATG